>NC_080587.1:67545968-67847634 GCF_029962835.1 Magnolia sinica | reverse complement strand
TTCTAGGAGCTATTTGCCTGAAATCTTTCAGCATATTTAATCTATTTGAGTAGGGGTAAATAACACTGTAAGGACAACGTTCTCATGACGTACTTCAACCTGTTTTGATTCCTAATTATTTTTATGTTTACCACCAATTTTCGGAAAAAAACATTTTTTGAATTATTTATTCAACAAAGATTTCATTATAGGAGTTTGTATTGTTTGATTATCTCCATCTAAGGTGAGGCCCATCATGTGAACTGTTAGGATCATTGGAGGATTAGCCTATAAGTTAAAATCTTGAGATAGACCATAGTAACATGGACATGTGTTCCAGCGAGGCTCTGCTTTATTTTGCATAGGGTTGTACACGAGCCAAACTAGCTCAAAAAGCTCGCTCGGCTCGGCTCGATCTAGCTCGACTTGATTCGGTTCGAACGACGACTCGAGGCAAGCGAAACTTTAAATGACCCAGCTTGTTTTGAAAACAAGCCGAGTTCGATCATAGTGGATCTTGACTCGACTCGACTCGAACTCGGCTCAGCTCGAAGCTTGAGCTCGAGCTCGGCTCGACTCGAATATATATTATATTATATTTAAAATAAAAAAATTAAATATTATAAATTATTATTATTATTATTAATTGAATATTTGATTTGGGAGTCGGGTCCGTGTGGGTTGGTTCAATTGGGTCGGTTGGCTAGGTTGAGTCGGGTGCGGGTTAGGTCGGGTTGGGAGCAGGCTCGATTCGACTTGAGGTAAACTCACCTTGACTGGATCCACTAGCTCGCCTCGAGCTCGACTCGAAATTTTTGGAAAACAAGCCAAGCTCCAATGGTAAGCTCGAGGCTGAGCTCGCGCTCAAGGAGAGCATGGACGAGTCAAGCCAAGCTTGGCTCTAATGAATGGCTCGATGTACTGCCGTAATTTTGCATGTCGAGTGAAATATCATGTCATTTGATGAGTCCTTCCTTTTACAACGTGATGCATGGTTTTAATACTTGGACATGTCCCATGCAACTTGTTCGTGTTGACTCGGTCTGACCTGATCTTGTTCGACACCGTGACTTGACTGAGTCAAGCTAATTCACCCTGACCTGGGCCTGCATTGACTCAAATCAAAACCGGCTTAGATGGTCCAAGTCACTGAATCTTTTAACCATGCCATTATGTGAGGGGGGCAAATTGTGTTAGAGATCTGTGTAGATTGTATACGTGTTAAACATCTAGCCATTCATTAGGTAGGTAGTGCACATTTTGGAGAAGCCATATGGCAAAATTCAGGCAGTAAATTCAATAGCCACTCCTTTTAAAAAAAAAGAAGCAAAGTTTCATGAAAAGCAAAATTTGAAAACTTAGTCACACAATCTAATTTTGTATCCAAATAATGTTTGGATGATACTGATTATTTTATCTATTTCTTTTATAATGTTGTTTGGATGTTATCATTAGGAAATTTATTTTCTAAAATAATGCAACATAATGCATTATTAACATAATTTACTCTCATAATATCTCATTTATTTTCTCTTAATCCTTTTGTTGGTGTTCAATTCAGACATACGGCCACATGTATAGTGAATGGTCCGATTTCAATTATACGTGTGTGAGTATGTACATGCCAAGCAAAATAAAGTCGTATTTAACTTGAATTCAATCGAATGTCTTGTGACCCAAAGCGCCTAAATAGTCAATTTAAGTACCAGATCTATAAAGATTGGCTTGACTACTCAACCACCGATTGACAAGAAGATCAGGTGATTTATGAAGGAAATGGTTAGTCCTTTAGAGGAATTCTTTTTACCTTTGAAGATAATGACTTTTATCATAATGGCGATAGCTTGATTGCATTCGTCAACAAAAATAGCGTAAAGAAATAAAACAAGAAATAAATGTTGAACAACGTTTTCATTAATCTGAATGTAGGTGCAATACGATCAGCATATAAAAGTAAAACAAAGTAGAATAAATTATCCATGATGGTTCAAGCGAGTGAGACGGCCGTGGATTGGACAGTCTTCTAGACCTGAATGGTCATGAAAACCCAGACAATCAAGAGATGGTCGTGGTTTGGTCAGCAAAATGTGACCGATGAATCACTAAGTACTTAGAATTTTGGAGGGTTGTGGATATATATTTAAACTAAAATGACTTGCTATAGCGATGCACTAAATAGAAGTGGAGAACTAAACAAGCTATGCTCAGATAATTGTCCATAAGGGAAGAAAGATTGATATGCATTGTTGACATGAAAATAGATTTTGTTTGATTTGATTAGTGAAGGTTCGGAGCACTTTATTGTTTGTTGCTTTTATATATTTGGGTGACGCAGTGGCCTTGCGTGTGATTAGCTTGCGAGATTGATGTTCCAAATAGTTAATTGCATTGGCTTGATACATTGCTATTTTGAGATGGGGCCAGTTAATCATTACAATGATGTGTATGGTCGTATTTTTATTTCCAAGCAGCTTTCTCTTCTTAGTGCACCACTTATTAGAGTACAGCTACGTATGACCAATTAAATCTGGCCATATATCATTGGATATCATTGGCTCTATTCCATGGGGTGTTATGTATGCTCTTTGAGTGTTTTACATATGTGTAGCCTCTGTTTGCTTGCCACGCATCGTCTAAAGGATGATCACCTCTAGGATTTTGATAATGTAACTACCAAAAAACAAATCTTCCATCTCCGACCCCTTCTTCTCTGTCTTTGTTGACCATCGTGTGTCAGCAGTCATACTATTGTGGCTGTCAAAATAGGGCATTCTTTGCTTCCAACAATGACCATTTAATTGCTTGAGAGAGGGAGAGAGAGGGAGGGAGGGAGAGAGGTCTGGATTTTAGGGGTAGAGAGTGGCCAATTTTGGGGATTTTTAGAGTTTTTTTTTTTTTTTTTGGGGGAGGAGAGAGAGAGAGAGATGTTTGGATTTTAGAGGTAGAGAGCACGTGGTTTTGGAAATTTTTTTAATTTTTAGGGAGAGAGAGAGAGAGAGACGCGGATAAGCCACTGAGATGAGGGAAGCGGATTGCGTCCTACCCCCACCCAAACAATGATACATCTAGGTAGGGTTTTGTGGGGCCCACCGTGATGTAAGGACTTTATCCGCGCCACATATCCCTTTTCTTAGATCATTTTCCAGTATAATAAAAAAATGAGGTAGGTTCACAGCTCCAGTGGGCCATACCAAAGGAAGCAACAATGATAATGACACCCACTGTTGAAACCTTTTCAAGGGCCACCATGATGTTTTTTTACAATCCAACCTATTCATAAGGTCATGTAGACATGGATGAAGTAAAAACACAAATATCAACTTGATTCGAAACCTTTATAGCTACTAAGAAGTTTTTAATGGTGGGCGTTCAATCCCCACTTTGTGGTTCACTTAAGCATTAGTTCTGCCTAATTTTTGGGTTTAGACCCTAAAATGATATGTAAATATGGATGGACGGCATGGATTAAACCCTTACATTAAGGTGGGCCTCACAGAGCCCTACCCAGATGGATCATCGTCTGGGCAGGGTAGGACGCAATCCGCTTCCGTACGCAGTTTGGCTCGTGACGCTGCCACTAGGTAGGTGGGTAGTGGCCAGTGCTATGTGGACCCCACTATGGTGTATGTGCTTCATCCACACCATCCATCAATTTTTCAAAATCATTTTAGGGCTTGATCCAAAAAATGAGCCAGATCTAAATCTTAGGTGAACCACACCAAAGGAAATAGTAGTGATTGAATGTCCACCATTAAAAACCACCTTGCTATTGCTGACGGATTTTTGTGATTCATCGACGGCTTTTAGCTGTCAGGGAAACCACTATACGATTCTCGACGTTGGTCATTTTTTTTGGTAGTGTGTGTATATCTCTAACCATCGCCTTTTTTGGTGTGACACGAGTTGATAGAGGTGGGCATCGACCCGAGTCGAGTCGAGGTGGACTAAGCTTGGCTTAGCTTGTCCATGATGTACTCGATTTCGAGCTCGAGCTCGTGCCTGGCCTCGAGCTCAACATTGAAGCTTGGCTTGTTTGTCAAAGCTGTCGAGTCGAGTTCGAGTCAAGCTAGTGGTTCGAGTCGAGTCGAGTTTACCTCGAGTCGAGCTCGAGCTTGTTGGGTGAGAGAGTAATAGATTCTGTTCTTGATCCTCCTCCATTGATGAAAAATTCAAAAATCTTAAGAGAATCAAAGCAAAACCCGATGAAAAACCCAAACAAAGCTTCAAATCGGATGAGGAAACCTGTAAGAATCGATCTGTTCTTAATCTTCTTCCACCAGCAGAAATCCAAGTACTAGAAAAGAAATAGAGCAGAACATAGATTAGAAATCTAAGTAAAGAGCTCTAGCCAATCTAATCATTGGCTTTCCTTGAAGCTCTAACAAATCTGAGAAGAACCCATCTCAAATTTCTTGGGTTTATCGCCTAAGAAGTAGATCTTAAGAGATTGAAATCATACTATTGTGGAGCTGAAATGAAAACTGGTGGTGGTGGTCGGGGCGGGCGTGCGGTTGGCAGTGGGAGAGAAAGAGAAGAAAGGGAAAGGGAAGGGGGTGCGTGCAGTCAGGTAGAGACTTTAAGGTTTGTTTTTTATTTTTTTATTTTTAAGTTTAAACTTAAAACTTATATATACATATATATATATATATATATATATATATATATAATATTTAACATTTAATATATTTATTAATCGAGCCGAGTTGAGCTCGAGTTCGAGCTTCGAGTCGAGTCGAGTCAAGTTGAAATGCCCCCTGGTCGAACTTGGCTTGAACTCAACTCGAGCTTCAAATAATTAGCTTGGCTTGGCTCGAATCGGCCATTCAAGCCGAGTCAATTCGAGTCGAGCGAGCTTTTCGAGCTAGCTTGACTCGTGAACAACCCTACACGAGTATAAAGAGATATTTGCGATCCTCACGAACTCTTCCATACACTGTGAGTACATTTCTTTTCTCTGTATAAGTGTACCAATAAGTGATAACATTATATTCGTTGGATCTGACCGCGACAGGTTGGGTGTAAACACCTTCATCTAAAAATGACAACCAAAGGTAGACCCTACTTCATGGACATATAAATCTATGACTTGGTCTCTATTATAATAAATGTGGATTGTTTGTTTTTCTAGTTATTGATAGGATGTTAAAATTATGCAATCAAGAAGGATGGGTAATCAAAGGTGGGGCCCACCTTCGACGTTTGTCATCCATCATGAGGTACCCGCCTTTGATGCCTACCATGCATCCATCCTCCTCCTTTGATGTGGACCATACATTATGTGGGGCCCCCTTTGATGCCCATCATTCATCATATGGGGCCCGTCTTTTATGTGGACCATCCATCGCGTGGGGCCCACCTCGGTCCCACCTTCAACATGGACCACCCATCGTGTGGGGTCCACCTTTAATGTGGCTTATCCACCATGAGGAGCCCACCTTTGATGTGAGCTATCCATCATGCTAGGCTCACCTTGGCCCCACCTTTAATGTGGACCGTCCATCATGGGTGTCCACCTTTAATGTGGAGTGTCCACCATGAGGATCCCACCTTCAACATGGGTTGTCCATTATGCAAGGCCCACCTTTGATGGAAATGGATTGCATGGTGTGCCACACACCATTGAGGTCGGTAGTGTGTTGACATCACCAAGTTCTATGGGCCTCACCATGATGTATGTGTTATATCCACACTGTCTATCCATTTTGCAAGATCATTTTAGGACATGGACCCAAAAGTGAAACAAATCCAAAGCTCAAGTGGACCGCACCATAGAAACCAGTGGGGATTAATTAAGTGCCTACCATTGAAAACTTCTTAGATGCCACATAAGTTTTGGATCAAGCTGATATTTGTGGTTTCACTTCATCCATATTTGTGTGGACTTATCAAGAAATCGAATGGCAAATAAACATCATGGTGAGCCATATGAAGGTTTCAACAGTGGGTGTCATTTCCCTGCTACGTTATGTGGTGTGGTCTACTTTCGTTTTGGATTTTCCTCATTTGTGGCCCATGCCTTAAAATAATATTTCAAAATGGATGGATGGTGTGGATATAACACATGCATCATGGTTAGGCCCATAAAACTTTGGTGATGTCAACATACCACCAAGGTTGGGGTGGGGCACACCACGCAATCTGTTTCCACCTTGGATGTGGGCAGTCCATCGTGTAGGACCTTGGATGTGGATCATCTATTTAGGTGTGACCCTCCTTGATGTGAATAGCCCATCATGTGAGGTGCGACTTTGATGTGGCCGTTCATCATGACAGGCACACCTTGGATGTGGGGCGTTATAATTGCTGTCCACATTTGATGTGGTCTGTCCATTATGTGGGGCTCACCTTGATGTGAACCATCCATCATGTGAGCTCTCTAATTCAATGTCAACATTAATCAATCATGTGGGCCCACCTTTGATGTTAGACGTCTATTGTGTGGGTGCGACACCCCCAGTTTGGCAAATGGGTTCTCCAACTTCTTGAAATCTGTATCCACTGCTGACAGTAATTTTTTTTTTTTTTTTTAATGGTACCCAAACAAGACATTGGCAATAATCAAAGAACATCAAACCATATGTATAAATGTCCACTGTAAAGTAAAATTTCTTTTATCCTAAATATTACATTCCTCGATGTTTGAAAATAACAATTCATTGTTGAAAATAGAAAACCAAAAGAAGTTGAGCCTACTTGTCTTCCCTGGCAAGTCCTTCCTTTAAGCATAAGAGGAAGTAATGGGATGAGATATGAAAGCTTAGTGGGTAGCTCTATCAAATAGCATAACACAACCAAATCAAAGATATAACACTATCGGATCAGAGTATAGCATAGGTAATCGTGTCATATTATAATAAAGTAGCATTTGAAACTAAACATCACATATTACATATGCTACTAAATGGATGCAGATGGAATGTAATAGGCATGCAAATGTATATACGCATGTTTAGATGCATGTGGTACACTATCTCTAATTACTCCAAATAATATTATCTAGGACAACTTCACATCCATCTTAATAGAATCATAAGATGGGTGCAATAAATTGTTCCCCTATGGTAGGTTTGCCACACTCTCTCCCTTACTCCCAGCATGTATGCGCATGAAGATAGGGGGCTTTCCAATAGTCAATTGGGGCAACTTTCAGGTATCGTATCCTAAGGACCCAATAACCTTCTTAAGTTAGGAAAGTAGGATTTATTCACCTAGAAGAAGGTTGCTCCCACGTGCCTCAAGGTGTTCATATAATTCCAAGTCTACATTGAACCATCCATGAGTTCGGTTAGACAAACAGGGGGGGACATCACCACAGATCATATTATTCCTTGAGTTATGTCACCACATTGGGAGAATACGATGGGCTGCCCGACAATACCTTGAGTCTATCACCTCATCATGTATGATGGACCATTTGATAATACATATCACAAAACCTCGGCTCCCATCATCGTGTAGATAGGCTGCCCAGTAATATAATACATCAATGCCATGGGTCCTGTCATCTCATTGTGTAGATGGGCTACTTGATAATACAATACGTTAATACTTTGAGTCTCGTCACCTCATCGCGTATGATGGGCCGCTCGAAAATTATATAATGCAATGTATAAATCCACCTGGCCACACGAGAGCTCGATATCATATCACATATTTCATTTGGCTGACACAAAAGCCTAATATATAAAACGATTCATCATATGAATCCACTCAACCATCACGGGGCCGCAATATCTATTCAATTCACTCGACCAATGCGGGAGCCGCAACATCATTCAACTTCTCGACCAACATCGAGGCCAAAGAATAAGTGGGTATTGAGTGTCAAATATTGCATATTTTTTCTATTTATATCTTAGTTTTATGAACATGATAATGCTTAATGGGTATATTTTGTACATGTTTATATTGCGACGTGAATTTGAGAACTTGGATTGAAAAGAATGTTAAAAGTATGATTTGATGCTCAAGAATCACCAAGGCAAGGGATGGATCTTAGGAAACCAAGATTGAAGAATTCACATGCCAAAGATCCAAGGAAATCAAGTGAGGAATAAAGGAAATTGAAGATTTGAAGTGGACATTCGGCTAGCCCAAGTTTTGGTTCGGCTAGCCCAAGCTTTGGGTGAAAATCCAACATCATGTTCTTTTAGAATTTGCGACAGTTTAGCTAGCCCAAGTATCGGTTCGGCTACCCTGAGCACTACTTATGTTAGCCTAAGGTTATGTGAATTCTGCGTAGACAACGTAAATTTGAGGCGGTTTCCGGATTCTTCCAACTCGATGCGAAAGTTGGAATTCCCTATCTATAAATAAGAGTTCTTAACATGCTCCAAATCATCTTCTAGGGTTTGGAAAGTGATTAGAGGCCTAGGTGGAGCACCAATAATATTCTTCTATTTTGATTTCTTCATGGGTTCTAGTAGATTTTCCTGCTTTTCTTATGTTTTTGAGTTAACTATGACTAGCTAAGCTCTTAGCTAGAGCTAACAGGTGAAGCTTGTAGCATGTTGGGATGTTTATTTTGTTTTGATTCTTGTTTAGGTTGAACTTTTTTTATTTCTAGTTTGATATTAAAGGAATATTTTCAGTTTTCTATGATTTATTATGATTCAAATTACAATAGATGCTGCAATAGCTTTGGATATCTTCTTTTCCTATTTTGAGGTTGTGAGAATGGTAAATCCTGTTGTTCACCATCATCTCCTGGGCATAGTAGGGTGATGAAATCCCTTCCAATTATCACAATTCTCGTCTATTGAGAATTAGGTCAATGAAAAGTTCAGATTTGATTTAAATTGCTTTATCTTCCAATTGGATATGATAAGACTCCAATTCCAATTGTGTTCCTTGAATCAAGCGAGGTAGCATCCTGATAGATACAATTGGATCCTTAGCACCCTAGTTCCCATCTTTCAATTGATAGTTTTATTCAATATTATTTACAATTACTCTTCCTTCTTCCAGATTTAGGTGTAGATCTTCTTCTAGTTCTAGTTATTTTCAGAATACGTACAAGTTTAGTCTCTATGGATTTGACCTCGGTCTCACCGAGTTATTACTATATCGCAACCTTACACTTGGGGTTGTGAACAATGGGCTCTCACAAAGCCCATGAATAAGTGAGCTTTCACAAGGCCAGATAGATAAATGGGCTTTTCCAATGCCCAATAGGCAAGTGGGCTTTCCTAAGGCCTAAAAAATTGATTATTAGCTGCATACATTACAGCATGCCAAATGGCCCGAATGAATTATAAAATTACAAATATCATCATCAACATATCCACTTATCATCATAACTGAACATTATTATTATCGTATCAAGTGGTTAATGTTGAGGGTCAAATATTGCATATCAGACCCTAGTTATTGCCTAGATTTATGAACCTGGTACTGTTTCACGGCCCGATTTAATCGTGTTTGTGCTGCAAGGTGTATTTACGAGCTTGGACTGAAAAATGATGCTAAAAGCATGAATTTAATACTCAGGAATCACCAAGGCAAGGGACAGGCCCCAAATGACCGAGATCGAAGAATTTACATGCCAGGGACCCGAGAAAATCACACCACTCACGTTAAACGAGCCTGAATGTCAGCCAAAATGCAAAATCATAAGGTTTCCACCATCCATTCGGCTCGAAACTTGATATCTAGCCTGGGGACCTTAAATTAATTGTACAAGTCAAAAATCAATCATTGGATCCTTATAGAAATGCCCAATGGACAGATCAGCCCATAAATTGTCAATTTGTGGCCCACCTGATCTTTGGATATGCTTCAATTTTGGTTTCAACCCATCAAATTAGCTGGAAAAGCGGATGGACGGAGCGGATTTCTTGAAACATCAAGGTGGGACCCACTTTACATAACGTGAGTGTGCACATCTCACGTGCACAGGAGGTGCACTAAACTGATGAACGCGGTCAGCGGGTGCTGACCTGACCCAATTTGGAAACCAGATTTACACAAACAGGGAGTTGCGTTGGACTCCTGGTGGGCCACCATCAAAATCTATTTCAATGATCCACACCATTAATTGGATTGAGAGGGTTAAACCGACCGTACATTGCTTTGTGGCTCGATTCTCTCAGACATTACATGTATATGAAGGTTTAAAACGCAGAATGGATGGCAAGAAAGGGAATCCTGTGGGCCACATCAAAAGACAGTTAAAACCGTCCATGCTCAACCGGTTTTGTGACCTGAATCTAATGGACTGCTTGGATTTTTCTATCGAAATCAACAATGGGCCCCACCAACGTCACAGCGCATTCTTACGCAAGCTCTGTTGCACAAGCTCTATTTCACAATCGAAACTGACGTTCCAGGTGGGCCATCACGGATGGCTCTTTTCAACAATCCAGACCGTTCATCTGAAAGCCATGCAAATATCGTCCACAGGGACGTTTTCTTTTTATAAAAATTGGGCCCAACGTAGATCAGTTGCGTTGTTTTTCTGCTGCATAAGTAACCCACCGATTTCTCTCCCTTTCACACTGACCTCTTGCTGCGTAAGTTGTTACGCACTCCACCACTGCCCCTGGCATGTATAAAAGAGAAGAGAGAAGAGAGAAGCGGGCATTGAATCCAAGCTTGGACGTGTGATCAGCCGTGAACAACGTGAAGTTTTCTCCCTCTTTCTTCTAGTCTTTTTCTTCCTTTCCCTTTTATGTTTTTAAGATATTTTAGCTAGATCATGTCTGGCTAAACCTCTTAGCTAGGGCTAAGAGGTGAAGATTGTAGCGTGATGGGAGAATTTATGCATGTGCCTTTTGTTTAAATTGAATGGATTTTGATTTAATTTTATTATGGGAATATTTTTAGTTTTTAATGGTCTGTTGTGACTGAAATTACAATGGGTCTGCGATGGCTTTGAGTATTTCTTTTTCCTTATTTTGATTATGACGTTAGGAAGCCCTGTTGTTCGCCATCGTCTCCTGGGCATGATTGGATGTCGGTACCCTTCCTAACCTTCATACATTGTTGATTGGTTAGTAATTAATTAATTCTGTTGTTTACTTTGTCCCATGGGCATGGTTTGGTGATGGAATCCATTCTAATTCATACACCTTTCATCTCTTAAAAACTATATCAAAGGAAGTTCAGTCTTGATTTTCATGAAGATGGGACTCTAAGTCCAGTTGAGTTCTTGAAACAGGCATAAGATCTCCCTGATCTCTACAAGTGGATCCTCTGAATCCCTAGTTTCCTACCTTTGAATTCTTTAAAGTTTTAAATAATTATTTCATCATTATTCCTCAAATTACAGTTGATTTAAATTTCATCTTAGTCTAGTTCTAGTTCTACTTAGTTTCAGATTACGTACAGGTATCAGTCCCTTGGGATTCGACCTCGGTCTCACCAAGTTTATCACTACATCACAACCCTATACTTGGGGAGTGAACAGTTAACTATACGGCCAGTCCAAATGTCAAGTGTGGTCCAAAAATTAAAATATATATGCCTTACTTGAATAGGCTATTTTAATGGTTAACACACATCTCATGATAGGGTTCACATTGATAGTTCCATTAAGTATGTCAGAATCGGCCTGTTCAAAGGCCCAACACTCCTATTAAAAGGGGCTCGCAGTTATGGGATGCGCAAGTACGATCATATATATGAATGTGGGCCTCACTGCCCGAGCATAATTATCAAGGTGAGGCATACGGTCAGATCAACTACCATAATTATACGACGAATATATCAAGTGGGTTTCATGGTGTGGCCCACCAAGTTTTGATCAAACTAATATTTATATTTTCAGTCAAACTTAGTAGAAATAACCTTACGAACGTTCAGATGGCATATGAACATCATAGTGGAGTCTACGATCAGTGGGGAACATCATAGTGGAGTCTACGATTAGTGGGGTCCCTTAAAAAGTTTTAGGATAAGTCGATATTGGTGTGGTTTCTTTTTTCTGGGTCTATGTGACCATTTGAATAGGTTGAATTGCAAATATGAATCATAGTGGGGCCCGCATCAGGGGATATACAAATTGGATTGGCCTCAAATTGGTATATACATGCTTTATCAAGTTTACATTCATCCTACAAAATTTTTGATCAATTGGAGATATGTGGAACAACAAATTTTCAGCCGATTGAAAAGGTGTCAGTGTTGACCACTGCACTAAACAACAAACCTAGTCCGAATTACATTACTCAGATGAAGGGGTTAGACAGATCGGATTGACTCTAATTATGGTACATACATAGTATATCAAGTTACATTTATCTTATAAAAATTGATTTTAATTGGAGATCTTTGGACCCATTAATTTTTAGTTATTTAGAAGGGTGTCATCGTCAACTACTGCACTGGACAACAAACTTGGTCGAAATTGCATTACTCTAATGAGGGGGTTAGACAGATTGGATTAAATCTAAGGGCCTGTTTGGATTCACGTATAGGATTGTATTACATTTTTATACAATACAGTAGCAGTACAATGGCGGATGTACACTATATCAAGTGCCCTTTTCATTTTCGATCAGACTGTTTGGGAAGGACAGGCTTTGCATATGTAATCAATGGATGTATGCATGTTCAATATTTGTTGAAGGATCAATCTATGTGGACCTTGTCTTCACCACATACACTCATTACACCATCGACCATCACGTAATATCTATGTAGGCCCCATCACGGTTTAAGGATTTAATTCAAACCATCAATCAACTTATATAGATTAACATACAGAATGATACAGTCCACTTAGAACAAGGATCAACTGTTGTCCCAGAATGTATAGTGGGAAGAGAAAACCATACCTTCTTTCACTTTTGCCCTTACGGTATGAAATTTTGGGCATAAGAGAAACCATGTTCATGGAATGATGGCCCTAAGATGAGGACATCCCATCTTCAATGTAGGCGAAGAAGACAAAGCAAGTAACTGCGTCTACGTTTAAGATGTGGCCGTAAACCCGTCAATTCCTTTTACAAGAGGGTTGAAAACGATGGAGAAGAAGAAGGATGGCACAGGAAGATGAGATGGACGCGCGAAGCACGCAGAGGTTTGAGAGAGTTCTCTGCTGTGAGAGGCGGTGCAGTGCAATGACATCGCTGCACTGCCCGATGTCCTCGTGATGTACGTCCAAACTGCGTGTCCATGCGCTTCTGGTTTGTCGTTGTATTCGCATGCCACGTACTGCCGCAGATTTCAAATCCAATTCAAACGCGACATATTGTATTTATTCAACTTAAAACAATGTAGTATGTCGGGTCCGGGTGATCCAAACAGGCCCTAAAGTTGGTACATACATGTTTTATCAAGTCTATAATTATATAAAATTTAGGATCAATTAGATATCTGTGGATCCCACAACTCTAAGTCATTCAGAAGGCTGTCTGTGTTGATCACTACAATAGATAACAAATCTTGTTTGAATTGCATTAATCGAATAAAGGGGTTAGATAGATCAAATTAACTCTAAATTTGGTATATACATGCTCTATCAAGTTTACATTCATACTATAAAATTTGAGATTAACTGGATATATGTGGACCTCACAAATTCTTAGCCCTTTGGAAAGGTATCAATGCTGACAACTACACTTGATAACAAATCTGGTCCAAATTTCATTAATCTGATGAATGGGTGTAACGCCCCGTACTTCCCCGTACTTGGGTGCTACCAAGTAACTCAAGTTAGTATAAGTACAAACCTAACTCATTCTAACATCTGTGATTGTTCTGGTCTAAATCCATCATCCATCAGGGTCTGGCTTAAGGGCCTATCACCTTATCGTCTCACTTAGACCATTGGGCCACCAATTCAACCATGGATCTTCTCATAGACACACCCTAGAACCCTTAGCACCATTGGTAAGAATCTCCACCCTTAAATCAAGTAATCCAACCGTGGAATTACTTGAACCATCAGGATGTCGAGGATAGGGAATTAGATGATCGATTGGAGTGGCCCACTTTTATGCTTAGTAATCCTAATCTTAAGGTAAGTAGCATGAAGTGTAGGTCCCACATATTGAAAATATGGATGAGTAGTAATAATACAATGAAAGGTAAATGTATGACAATGTATAGGAAATAATAATGATAATAATAATAATAATAATTAAATATTTAATAATATAAGGTCATGAGATGGAAAGTCCTAACCTATAGAGTGGGACCCACAACATGATTGTAACGCCCTGAAAATCGAGGGTCGTGCATACGCTCGACTCCCGAATTTCTGGGGTCACCTGTAATCGGTTTTCATTAATATGCGATTAATCCAGTCTAAATTCGCATTCTGGAATTTCCTGGAACATGAAGTACAACCACACAAGTCTACTGAAATGGAAGAAAATCAACTATACCTATATATACATGTCCAAAAGAATAGAAACGGGCGCACAAGGTGACGCCCAACAAAATCACAAAAAGAATGGCATGCCCAAAAAGAATAAAGCAGAGCCGCTGCTCGGTGGTCGAACGACCCATCTACTAATCCGACGGGGTCCCACTCATCAACTGGAAGTAAGGGAACTCGTCCTCCTCCTCGAGACTCGCATTACTAGGCTCCATGTAATCTGCACCACCTGCATCTCTGGGCGAGTCTGGTTGGTGTTTTAAAATACCATCCCAGAGTGGGAGTGAGTGATCAACTCAGTGGGTGCTATTAGTCTTAAGTCGTAACAAGCATCAGTTGTAGTAAGAATTTAATGAAAAACAATCATTCACAAACACCTAACTAATCTTATTAATGCACATGCATGGTGGATGATATGATGTATGCCCTCGCCACAACTCTCCCTCGAACGACTCCGTCTAACGATCGCATATGTCAACACTCCCTCAGAGCGATCTCGACTGCCGAGTCGCCAACCTAGCTAATGCCGTGCAATGATGATGTTAATCGGGTTCTTAGTTAAGTCCATTCATCTAGTAAATTTGGAAATCTGATACACCCCACGTATCAAATGCCCTGAACTAGTTGTGAGGCCAAGACCCTCTAATGTGTGAGGCCAAGACCCCGTGATCCTTGATCCCGTCAGGTTTCCCGTCCCCGACTTCAAGCACACGGGGAGTGCTGAGAGAAAGGGATCGCTCGCGGTCACTACGGGGAGGCGCGTCACCCTGGTGTAGGCCGACAGCTCGGACACAGTGTCCCATTCCACCATGCCCGGCTCACGAGACTGTGGATCAATATTCTATCCGGTATCGATGGGCTACAACGGTGGTAGGGTGTTTCAGATTCTATACATAAGTGAGCAAACATGGTTAACAACCAGGGTTGGACAGTAAATAGGCTAAACCGCATGAGTCAGGTGAGCATGTGACAGACGACATCGAGCACAAGAGGCCCATGTAGTCGAACTACTGCCACCCACGCACACGCGCCCAAATTCATGGGTTTAGACTTGGGTAGCCCTACCAATGGGGCTACCGTCTCTCCTTAAGTTTCCTAACCAATCCAAGGATTTGAGAATGACTCTTAACATGCCAACCATCATGGATATCATCTAGCATACAGTATCATGTTCACATACATCTCAACATATGATTCTAACACTTCTAGCAATAAACTACAACAACATATATAAGGTGCATGTGGGTGGTGTGGATTTGGGAGGAAGTCAAGCACTTCCTACACCTCAAGGGATCAATTACACAAGAACAATGAATCATACACATTAGGAAGCAACACATATGAGAGAAAAGAAAATTAAATAAACATGAGCATGTAATCATCCATACACTAGATCATGAGAGGCAAGATTTAACATCAAGGAGAACTAAACATGCCATTCCATATAATCCAACAACATACCATTCCTAAGTTCCTCTAGATTCTTCCATACAACATACCAAGCAAACAAAATCATTAAACTCCAACTATAATTGGTGCTAGGCCACCTAAGGATAATAGTCCGCACCTTAAGGGGAGATTTTCATTCTTTGAGATCTTAGGGTTTGAGAATTTGGGTAAAACCATAATTTCCTAAATCAAAATCAAGAAAGACAACATTAATGCCTAGAAATCTACACTAAGTTACTCTATTGAAGGAAAATATACCATTCTTACCTCCGCTTCTTGGCATGGGTGGGTTTGGTGGAGGTTTCCTTGGAGAATGGGTAGAGAGTTGCAAGGTTGAGCTTCCTTAGGCCCCACCTCCTACCACATACTCCTTTCCTTTCTTTTTCCTCTCTCTTTCTCCTCCTTTCTCCTCTTTCTCTTCTCCATTTTCTCTCTTCTCTCCTTCCTTCTCTAGGGTAATTTCGTATAGGGAGAAGGGTGCCTCAAATGAGGCCCTTTTATAATGCCAGATTTGGTGGAAATGGCCCCAAGGGATGTGTTTTTACCATACTAGCCCTAAGGGGTGTTTTTCTACCATTTTGGAGCTATTACTGGGTGTAGGAGTCAACACCCACCGTTAGATAATTGACCCTAGCAATGATTTACATGTAAACACGAACAGCCTGTCATTTGGATGCGTCGATTAACGGGTAGGATCAGAATTCAGTTCAACAATCACCGACTATCGATCGGGGCCGCGACTATATGGATATGAGCAAAGAAATATCCTCACTCCACGTGTGAAGTTTGGTCGTAAACCGACGGTTCGAAATCCTCAACTTTGCATAAGAGTAGACAACTTAATTCACTTAAGTTCCAACTCCTTCCTTTAGGGTATTTACACTTCTCATGCACTCATCCTTTGGCTTAAGTTGAGCGGTTCTGGACAGTACCCCGGTTCGACTCCCCCGATGGGCGTCAAGCCCAGTAAGATGGACATTATTCTATAGTTTTGGAACTAGTGGCCGACCAACGAGTGGTCTAGAGTTTGTTTGGAGAATTAGGGCAGTTCTGTTGGTCCTTTGGCCATGAAACTTATAGAATAGGTGCTCCATGGCCCGATAAAGGGCCATGCAAAATTTGAGAACGATTGGATATGGGGTTTGATCACACGGGTCCGATTCGTGATCAATGGTCACCGTGCCATGATCGAGACCCAGATTTTGTGGGCGGGCGTAGACAAATACATTAGACCTTTATCGTAAATTTAGAAGAAATTTGATGGCTGAAATGCCTGAAATCCTAGTTTTATTTACCAGTGCCAGATTTCAATTCTGGCATTGGTGGGTTGCATTTGGCAGGTGCCATTGGGACAGCCTAAATAGTTTATTTCTGGGTGTCCACTGGGTCCATGGTCCGCGATGGACCACAAGCCCAGTGAAATCTATGTTTTCCCAAATTTTTAGATTTTTCTGACCTTCCTCGGTTGCTGCACGACCTACACAAGCTGTCGCTGAGTACAAACTGATCATCTGACTTGATGGCCTGTACACGGTCTGATCGTGACCAGACTGGACCACTCGTATATAAGCTAATATTGAGTGCTAATTAACGGTTAGTAAGTGATAATATAAGTTAATTAAAAAAATTTCAAGAATTTTTGAAAATTCAAAACAGTGAAAATTCAGGATGTTACAATGACTATGATATATATATATATATATATATATATATATATATATATATATATATATATATATATATATATATAATATACATGTAATAACAATGAAAATTGAAACTAAAATTTAAAATTAATATGATCAGTTGGATAATAACAAGTATTGATCATACAAATGACCCATTAGGACCCTTTGACTATTGATGGTCAGATTGGAATTGATCCGACCGTCAGATCGGCGAGAATCTATAAATAGGACCCAAATCAAGTCGTGGGCCCCACCTAGGCATTAGATCTGCTTGATCTTTGATCAAGGACCTTGCTTGGGGCCTCCAAAGTGGAGTGAATTTCTTAAAAAATATCTTTATGGGCCCTACAATCATTTCGTGCATACACCAGAGGGAATGCACTTGCGGTGCACCGGACCACCGTTCCAGGTCAAATGGGTTTGACCCGTGTTTTCCCGCAAATGTGAAAAACACCCCCTCTCTCCTGTTTTTCTGCCAGCGGACGGATGACCATCCGTGTTGTGATCGTGGCCCATGAGGGAGGGCCCACTTCCATGATCTGAACCGTCCATCTGATGTGGACAATCCTTCTGACCAAACCCCACCTAACCCCACACCTGGGAACATGAGTGCATGCACATGATTCTTGGTGCAAACCGGTCCTACGAGCACAACATTTTCGAAAATGGAAATTGTTTTTACTGCTAGCTTGGCAATCTGCATGCACTCCTCATCCTCGATCTCAGCCGTTCAATCCCGAGCAATCTTAGCCCTCCACGTAAGGAAACACGGTTTAGGGCTCCCTTCCATAGCTAAACCAAAACAACGGCCGGTTTTGCCTTACTTGCCATATTTGAAGGTGGTTTTGAGCAGGCTAAATCCCCACCATTCGGTTTTCATCCAACGGCTCTGGGAGCTAGGGTAAGCAATAAAAGGACCGTGGATCAAGCAGCAACAGTAGGATCCTCTTCCATTCTTGCGGCGACTTGAAAAACAGTCATTTTCTTCTCCTTCCGAACCCACCAACCAAATGGCATCCGAGCTCCATTCCATCCATTCACCTAGCTCCATTACACCCTTAGAAACCCTCCCTTGCTAATGGAATGAAGAAAAAATCAACCGGAGAGAGTTTGCGATTAACGGCACCCTTCTTCCCCACTGATCACCCACGAGCATAGCTGCTACTGTAGCCATAGTTTCTGCGTCTTCGGTGTCCATTCATCAAGCCTTAAGACCCACGACTAGCCACAAAATGATCGAAGAAAGGGAAAGTAGAAGAGAAGCAGGGAGTTGGGGTGTTGAGTCGAGTTTGAATTAGTCATGTAACACCGCATCAGCTAGTGTTTTTGGGAATATTCAGTCAAGCTGTCTAAGTCTAGGAATGGTTAGACTCTGCAACAGAGAAGTACGTATGGAAGAGGAAGATAAAGCAGAGAGAATGAGAGAGTGATAGAGGAGAGAAATGAATGAGAGAGAGAGAAAGCGTGGGTTTAGAACTGACTCGCTGTCGAGTTTGGCATGCGAGTTGGGCCTGATGTGGGTCCAACAAGCCTGCTGGTGTAGGGGTTTGAGTGAAGAAGAAGGTGAGAGAAAGAAGAGAAGGAAGGAAAGAAAGAAAAGAAGGGAGAGAGGAAGAGAAACGAGAAGGAAGAGGAGGCCAGCTGTGGTCGTCATCGAGTCAGGTTAAAATTGAGTTTGACCGGGTCGAGTTAAGCTAGGCTTGATTTTAGTCTAGGTATGGCTGGATACTCCAGCAAAAGAAAGAAAAGAGGTAAGAAGAGAAAGAAAGATAGAGAGAGAGCAAAAGAAAAGAGAAGGAGAGAGGTAGAGAGGGAGAGAGATTGGGCAGTGGTTGCACCAACCGAGTCAACTTGGTTTAGCTGTCAGCCAAGTTCGGGCCTGGCTAGAATTTGGGCCTGGTAGGACTCTAGATAGAGTATAGGGCAAGGAGAAAGGAAGAAGAGAGAAAACAAGAGGAAGAAGAATGTGTGGGTGAGGTGTTACTTAGCTTGATTCGAGTCAAGGGACGATATTCACCTCTAAGCTACGTTAATTCGCATGGAGTTAAACTGTAAAACTGTAAGTCAACTCTTCTCCCCAAAATAGATTGTTTTAAGTCATTGTTATTAATAGTATTTCGATGATAATTGCGATTGTTAAGTAGGACTAACCATTAGTAGATTATCCATGCTAATAGTAGTCACTACAAACAAAATTACCGTTATTAAATATTAGTCATTTATTTATCCTTCTTAGGCACAATCATTAATAGTAGATCATAGAATTTATTAGCATGATGATGATTATTATTAAAATTTTAGCTAATATAAATTATAACACTAATGCTATAGTTATCTTGTAATTATTAAATTTATATTGTAATTAATGGTACACCAACTAGAGTTCAAATCATAAAATTTATCGTAGATCTAAACTTAAGGATGAAAACCTAGACCTAGGAAATCCAAACCTTGGGTTATGACTTTAACCATAAACAGGATACTAAGCAGGATTAACCATTGGCTGATTCTTCATATTAATATTAAATATTATAAACAAAACTATGATTATTAGACACTTACATTTTATTTACTATCATTAAGAATTATCATGAAAAGACTCAGTATTGATAGTTATTATTATTACCAATAGAAAATATTATCACTTTCATTATGGGGTTAGTATAATTATTGTTAATATGAATATTATTATTAGTCATCATCACATTATTATTAACAAATATCCTATCTCTAGTATCTCTACTAATTAATAGATTATTAGTTATTATAAGAACATTAGACATTGTTGGTATATTTAAGTACACACTTGTGAACCATCATTATTAATATTGATGGATTAATACTCATATTATGAATATTATTTAATCCATTGTACAATAATAATAATAATAATAATAATAATTTAGGATTCAAATCTTAGAATCTAAGCGTTTAACTAAACCCTAGGATAAAAATCCTAATTCTACATAAAAACCTTAAAGATAAATAATTCAAGCCCTAAGCTATGACCTTAAACTTAGGTAGTGCATAGAACTCAGATCTAATGGTATAAGTTCATGATTTGTGGTAGGATTCGACTTTAAGGGCACACGCATTCCCTAGCAACACTAGTGGCGATTCAATCGTAAGGTGATGATTTCTTCCCCTTAAGCTTTCCATTTTTCCATTAGCTTAAGTGATAGTTTTTATTTTAATTTCGATTGATATTTGATATCTTTATCTTATAATCACATGTTTTAATTGTTGGAATTGAATTACTAGATTACATGCTTAATATTTATCCTGTGTATTTTCTTATGTTCGTGGATTGCTTATGGAACTTAAACTGGTACATCAGTGGAAAACTCCCACTTATAAATGTACACTCATACTTGGGATGTAAGTCGATTGATTGTGATTGTAATGGACCTTCGACTTAGTAGTTATTGAATGGTGGTTTAAATCGAATATTGATGTGGGCCTACCATCCAGGGGTTGTTGTGTCTAAGTAATTTTAAAGAATGGTATTTTATCACATGATTTTGATATTTGCCCTATATGGCTTAGTCTTGATATTTGCCCTACGTGGTTTAATTTTGATATTTGCTCTATGTGGCTTAGTCTTAATATTCGTCCTATGTGGTTTTGTTTTGATGTTTTTCTTATATGGGTTCAAAATTTTATTTTGTACAACCATATGATGGTAAACCCCATATACTGAAATATGATTGGTTACTAGTCGATGGGTTTCCATTAAACATCTTAAGGTGGTAGCCTCATGAGCAGGGGATGGTGATATGAGACCTATGCCTGAGTTGTCAGCCTACGCTGAGTTATGAACCCCTTGTAGTGACCTTTGACCTTTATTAAACTGGCTGATTATAAACGGACTAATAATGGTTTGGCTAATTATGCATACATGATATATTTATGATGATGGGTGGATATTTCTGGATGTTGTAGCACGTGCCTTCGAGTTATTGGAGTATCGTTTCATTAGCTGCCAGACCATCAACTATCGATTTACGTACGTGATGTACTATAGGTAGTCATTATGCGGTACATGATGTACGCACATGATGTGCTTTGCTAATGGCTAGCCTTTGCATTGGTGACGAGCCCAACTGTTGAACGGATGAGCATCCCCAGATCGATGATGCATTCATGCATCCATGCATCTAATAAGATTACATCATGTATTATTTTATATGCCATGTTATGTTTTTATAATTATGCTTACCTAATACGCCGGTGTGTAATCTTGAGGAAAATTCACATTGAGCTGACCACTCATTCATCGAATATATAACCGTACAGGTAGCACAGGTGACCCAGTTAATATTCATATTCATATTGATGAGGAGTAGGGTGCAATCGTCAATGATGCATGATTGTATTGCTAAGAGTTGCTACGTGCTATGTGATTTTACAGCTCAAGATTTGTTATAATGTATTTTGTTTCACATGCGATGTTATCTCATTTTATAATTGTAAGTATTGAGACATTGGTTTGTATAAGTTATTATGGGCAGCCGCTTATATATTCTAAATGTAAATGTAAATTTCCCTTTATGTTGATTTATCCATCTTATGATAAACTGCTAACTCTGAAAGAATATATATATATATATATATATATATATATATATATATATATATATATATATATATATATATGAATTTTGGCCATCCTTAAAGATTAACACTCAAGTTTTTGGGAAATGAGTCATATACTCGGGTCCTGAAAACGAGGGGTGTTATAATGGGTTAGACAGATCAGATTGATTTTAAATTTGATACATAAATAATGTATCAAGTTTACTATCATCACACAAAATTTAGGATCAAATTGAAAATATGTGAATCCAAAAATTTTCAATCGTTTAGAAGGGTTTCAATGCTGCCTACCGCACTGGACAATAAACCTGATTTTTCTGATTTTGGGCATTTTGTGGCTCAATTTTGGCTAGGTCTTGGGCCACCTTTGGGGTCCATTTTTTGTCTCAATGTAGGACCCTATATAGGACTCAATCAGGTTTAATTGAGTCTCAAAGTGGGCTCTAAAAAGGGCTCATCTTTAGGCCATTATTTCTTAAAATTTCATATTATGCCATCCATTAGAAATTAGGAAATGTCATAGTCTTAAACCCACTTGGACCTTGGGTCTGACTCATTTGTGGGGCTCATTTATGCCTGAACTTTGGCCTATCTTAAGGCCTAAAAAAATATGAAAGTGGGTCCCACAAACATAACCACTGAAAAAGAGAATTAAGTAGAAACACATATATTGAAGTAGGCACCTTCATAAAAATTTAATGGTGGATTTCATTCCCATTCTTCCTTAAAGGGGTGACCCAATTTAGATGTAGTTTGAGGCCACCTAAACACTTCAATGATCTCATGTTAGGGCCACTTTAATGTATATAAAGAAAAGAAGGGAAGTAGTACAAGGGATAGACCCACCATAAGGTTGGATAGCTTAAATCTTCTCCTCCAATGTGGCCCACCTCCTCTCTTTCATTTTCTCTTGTCTTGGTAGAATTTTCTAGCTAAAAATGGCTAACCACCATGGTTACCTCTCTCTTGTGTAAAGAGTTAACCCTTAGTTAAAGGAGAGGGGTTAGTTTACTTAGGTTAGTGAGGTATGTTAACATTGCATGGCTATGACTCATGCATGGGAAGATGATGTGTCACAAGGAGAGAGAATCCTAGGTGAGGAATCACATGGAGAATGTGCATGTGGTATGAGGGGGGTGAGGTGTCATGTGTATGTGATACATGTGTGGTGAGTGGACCATGGCATTATGGTAATGTGTGGATTAAGTGGGTGGAGAATGTTGATACATTCCTCTAAGACATGAAATGGGTTTCTAGAATGACCCATGGACTTTGTACATAAGCCCATATGAGGTGTGTATATGTGCACTTCTTCGCACACTTGCGTTCTTGGGTTCTTTGTGGCATATCTCACAAATAAAGCGCCGCACGGACGAACGGATGGTACTTACGCAATTGGGGAGACATGCCGATCGATATAGCAACAATTTTGAGGTCTTAAGGTTTGATTCCCTCAAGTGCATACTACGCACGGACAATCCGAGTCACGCTTCGGGGCTCCGGACGATACACACTCGTGCATTGAAGAGGTGAGGTACCAAGGTAATACAACAGGCATGAATGTTACATACGAACGGGTAGCCAAGACAGGCATATAGACGCGATGTCGGTCAGTGAAAAAATGAGGGTGTTACATTGGGCCCCACCTTTGATTTAAGCCCATCATCAATGTGGGCCATCCATCATGTGGGGCCCATCATTAATGTTGACGTCTATCATTCCAACCTTCAATATGAACCACCCATTGTGTGAGCACCACCTTTAATGTGGACCATCTAACATGTGGGGCCCACATTCAATGTAGACATCCATCATGTGGGGCTCACCTTGTTAGTGTTGTGTGCCCTATAAAGCCAATATATTAAACTGACTACTGATTTGATGATCTTGACCATGGACCTTGATGACAATAGGCCCTACATAAGAGTCAAGATCCTACATAAGAATCTGGTCGAGTTTGAGTTACAAACTCTTACCCCCAATCCTATACAATGAAAGTGAGTATACAGACTTATACACTTAACAACTTACTTGTCGGATTGAGCCCTTTTTGTAGCGCCTTCTTGGGTAGCTTGATCGATACTCTCCTGTACTTCAATCAACTCCCTTTTGGTCCCTTGATTATGATTACGATGCTTTGCCAAGGCTTTAATTCCAAGATCAAATACATTACATATAGTACTCCTTTGAGGTGACAAGGTGATGAGAGGTTGGTTAAATCTCTTACAACTAATGGAAAGTTGTATTTCCTAAGGAATTCACCTATATGGGTCTTCCAAAGGATTTAGATAATGGAGGAGTTCAAGCACATCTTCAAGGTGGAGGTTAGAATCCTCATTAGAGTGTTAATCTCAAGAAGAAGATTTAGAACTCTTTGGTTTAGAGATTTAGGATGAGGGATATGATTATGGAATCACCTAAACTTCTATTATACTAAAAACTCATTAGAATACCCAAGAACCAAATACCCTTTATAAGAAATTTGAGTTCCAATGGCCAGAAAATAGGCAGATAATGGCTCTGTCAATGTCATCGAAAGATCTTCGATGCCATCGAGAAAATCAAATAATAGGATATATTTTTTTCTGGATATATTTGAGTTACCTATTCGATGCCATAGAGTGGTCTTCGATGTCATCGAAGTGAACATTTGATGCCATCAAAGGAGACCTCAATTTTATTGAGAAAATTAGATAAAATAATCAATTCTTTTTAGACGTATTTGACTCCCTATCAAGGGGATTTTCAATACCATCGAGGGAATCTTCGATGCCATCGAAGACCCCCTTGAGGTCTGTTCAATTGGATCGAGCACCACTCAAAAACTGTTGTTTTGGGCATGTGTTTCACAACAGCTTCAAACCTCTTTTAGCCTTATTTATCATGTTCCAATTAAGTTTCTAAGGCTAAGGGATGATCAACAAGGTTTACTTATTAAGTCAAAATTATCTAGAGGTTCAAAAGTTATTTTAGGTCAAGGGTTAGGGTCACCAATGCACCTCATTTACCTGTTCTTTACTCCTTTATGTTATTGTACTCTTGCGTCTTTGGTCTTCATCTTTCAAAGGCTCAACTGACTGCATGACACAAGGGCTCACGTGATTGAAAAACAAGATGCATAAATTAGTGTATTAACACAGATACCATGCACATGGCCAGTTGATTAGGCCTCACATTGATTTTCTAAGGCATAACTCGAACAAAATCAGGATGAGAGGTATTCCTCATCTAGTTTAACAATGAATTAGTGTGCATGTGCCCTACCCTACATAGAGTGTAACTGTGCCATGTGAATAGGCTCTTGGCATTGGACCTATTGGACACTTGCATTGGAGGATCAATTCAAGTCTCTAGACTAGGATACCCATCCGTGATTATGGATCATCTTATATATTCACCAACTTTAGCTAATCCTAAGACTTGGGAGTGTATGAGGAGTTTAAGTTTCTGATATAGTGTACTTTGGCCTACCTCCCGAAGTCTACTATAGTGACTTATATATTAATATTGTTGGGTTCATGCATTATGATACGACTGAGGTTCATATGATGCGACAAGGAATCCACTAGTCTCTTAAGAACACCCTTATGATTAAGATCTGGTAAATCATGCTATCTATCAAGTAGTTTTTCATTGGTACAAGTACTCTAAAGATTTCAAATAATTTTATGAATATTTTCAACCGTTGATCTTTTGTTTTAATTTTTAAAATATTTTAATCACACTTGATGGTAAGTCTGACGGTTGAAAGTTGGTACTCAATCACTTGATGGGAATGAGAATTGGATTAAAGATAGATAAACATCTACAATGGAGGGATAAAGTCAATTTGAGTATGCAGTTAGGTAGGATTACAGACTCTAGACGTAGTGATAGACATATACCAAAGTTCGTATCCTGATGGAGCACTATATTTGTATCTCTCATTGAAACCCTAACTCTTGATATATAAGATCTCATCTTAGAAGAAAGGGACATTAGAAAAGAAAAAACATTGGATTCCCAAGCTCCTTAGGATGTCACCTCATAAAGAGATAGAGAGAAAAGTGAGAAGAGAAGAGAAGAGAGAATCATCCCTCCTCTCTTGAGTTCACACATCTACACATTTGGCCCACTATTCTTGTCTCTTTATACACTGCTCTAGCCACTCAACTCTAGGGATAACAAGTGGGCTTTCCCACTCTCCTCATTTGAAATAGATTTAAGAGAGATCCTTTTACTTTAAAGGTATGATATCGGCAATCCAACGATACTTGATAATAATGATCAAAAGGTACATCTAAATCTAAAATACCTAATTTGATTTTTCTATAGAAACTTGATGATATCTAAAAGATGATCCTTAAGATCAATCTAATAATCTCGATATTTGAAAATTTATATTTTATGTTGTGTTTCTAAAATTTTACCAAACCTTCAATGTGAACAGTCTATCATGCAAGGCCCACATGGGGTTGACTTTGATGTGAGTATCCATCATAAAGGCACAACTTTAATGTGGGCCATCCATCATGTGGGCCCACCTCGATGTTGCTTGTTCATCATGTCATGGCATCTTTGATGTGGGTCATCATCATGCGGGACCAACCTTCATCCATCATGTGGAGGCACACCTTCGATGTGGACTATCCATTATGTGCATTAATGTGTCATCTACTTGTGGGGCCCACCACCGATGTGGACCATCGGTTTTTCTCATACAAATTTGACCTACATGATCAACAAACATTATTATTTTTGGTCCATGACATGTTTATAATGTGCCTCACTTGATGAATGTTCAAGATCTTTGACCCACTATTGGAGCATAAAAAATGGGAAGAAGGAATAAAAGAAGGGAAAACAAAGATTGGAAACAGGTTGTGTTGCACATGACCGTGCAACAAAGATATATTGCATGGGTCCACGCAACACAGATCGGATCATAGATTCATTTGCGCGCCGCACAATGAGGGTATTACACACAGTGGGCCCCATGGCACAAGATTCAAGGTTTGCATATGTGAAAGTTTATAAATACCCCTTCACATCTTCATTTGACACACAGACAAGATTAGTGCTCTTGAAGGAAGATTTCTGATACCTTTATAAGGCATTGGCAGAAAGAGATGGAAGAAGAACCAAGACGACCAAATGGCCTGTTGCGCTGGATCGCGCAACAGAGTCTTGTTGAGTTGGCCCACGCAACGAGACTTTGTTGCGCACTGATGACTATATGTGGACTGCATATGCTACCGGATTCCCAGAATTCCTTATAATCTTTATGGAATTCAATCATTTCTTTACAAAAGTCATCATTCTAAACAAGCGAAGAGATGATGGAAGATGTTCAGATTCGCACAACACTTCTTTTATGGAGACAAATATATTGCCAGCCGGAAGGCTACCGAAATTACTATTTGAATTATAACTTTTCCACATGACATGTACTTAATACTTTATACTCTATATTGGAATCAAGGGAGACATGAGGATGTAAATGAACTCAAAATGAATAAAATACTTCGTGATGATTGTCCTTTCATTCTTTCTCTATTATTATTGAATGAGATAATTCCCCAAATCAAATACTTTCATTTCTTATTGAAACACCCACTAAATGATATTATTGTGAGATTTTCAAAATCATGATAGACTTTAAAATATCATATATATATATATATATATTTTTATCACGAATTAACATGACATTAACTTAAAAAACTTGAAAAAGCTCTGAGGTCATTTAACATATTGGATTTGGAGGTAAATAGGTTTATTTCAAATCCAAGTAGCTACTTTTTGCGTTTGACAGCTTCGGATTTGACAGTAAATGGAATCGGAGGTATTTCAAATATCCTGTTTCGTGTGTTTTGACATCTCAATAAAATGCTACGATTCTGGTGTAATCCAAATGAAATATCTTTTTGACTCCGTTTTAAAGTTTGAAGAATCGGACATGTAACAAATGTCAATAGGCTACTATTCTACTATACACGTGGCACACTAATGATACCTTAAAATAATTTAATTTTGGTTGCAACACTAAAATCACATTAATAGAATGATATGAACCATCCAAATGTTGGACATCTAAATGGACGACTTGTTTGAAATCCTTACATTTGTGGCCCACTTAAGGATCGAAATTTCCTCATTTTTAGCTGAAGTGTATATATTTCAACGGGCTTATTATAATCATTCCATCAAGTATCACATATATACACTAATTTGGGATATGAAAACCCATTTACTTAATCGAATCTTGTTCTTATGAATATACTGAAGAATTCAAATGCATTCTAAATACAAGCACCTAGACAGAAGATTTGAATTCCAGTGCATTTCAACCAAACACAACTGAGGATCCATAATCACCTTAATTCCAATGTAATTGTGTTTTGGATTTTAATGCATTCCAAATCTAAGCTCCCAAATAAGCCATTAAGGAATCTGTGAGAGAATTTTATTTTTTTTTAAAAAAAACTAACTAATTAATTTTCAAAAATATATCTCATCAATCTAAATAATTATCATTCCACTGCCTTCCTCCATTAGTAATGATCGGTTGGGTGGGCCTGCAAGCGAATGGGTGGCTACTAGGGTGGGCCTCACCGTGATGTTTATGTAAAATTCACCCAAATAAAATCCATCAATTTATGTTAGGACAAGGGCCCAAAATTCACCCCCATCCATGATTCAAGTGGATCACATGATTGGAAACAATGTACAGGATAATGATAGCCTTCCAAATTATTTCTCTTGGTATGGCTCACCTGAATCACTGATGGGCCTGATTTTTAGGCTACATCCTTAAATCTTAGTTTGGCGTTTACTGGTTGGAGTGAATTTTATATATTCATCATGGTGGGCCCTGTAAAAATGAAAGGTACACATCTCTCCCAGCTGTTTTCTTTAGTGTCGTGAACCAAATCACAAGTTAGCTTGATCTTTTGGATCTTGTCCCAAACTGGGATAATGCATCTAATGGTCGGAGTGAATTTCACATACACATCACGGTGGGGCCCACCAAAGGAAATAGTTGGGAGAGAGACGTCCACCCTTGATTTTAATCGGGCCTACTTTGATAATTATATGAAATCCATTCCAGCCATTAGATTTCACACTAAAATTTAGACCTTTGGCCCAAAAATTATACTCATATGTGATTCAAGTGAGCCATAAGAATGAATACAATTTAGATTTTGGTGGGTGAGCGTTGCACTGTACATGTTTCCAACTATGTTGTCCACCTGAATCACTAATTGGGGGCCTTGGCCTCACATGAGGTGACACACTTTGTAGTTGGATGGATTTTACATAAACATCACGGTGGGGCTCACCCAAGTAATCCACTCATTTGCTCCCACTCCCACCCACCCGGCCGTGAAAGAGTTGTAACCAATGGTCGTGGAATGATAATTATCGCGATTAATGACATGACTTTTTGAAAGAGGTACTGGAATGCAAATTAAATTCCATATTAATTATGTATCTTTTTTTTTTTTTTTTATAGAACTCCTAATTTGTTATATAAATATATATTTATATATTGATATTTTAAATTTATTTATTACTTACAATAAATATTTTATTTCAATGCGATTTTCCCAATAATATTCCAAGAAAACCTCAAATTTTTTGAAAATTGCCCGAGAAATTGCGGAGAATAAGATTTATCACTATAGTCCAAACAAGCCCACAAAAGATTCTCAAAATTCATAATCTCTAACATTTGATACAAAAATACGTCTACCATGAATATAAACTATTAAAACCTACAAGGTTTTCAACTCCATAAAATAAGAGTGGAGTCCCTTGGCAATCTACTTCTAACTAGGAAACTGGCAATCACTATACATTGTAGATAGTCCTGCAAATTACACATACACATACATACATACATAGGCCTTAAGTTTCTTAAGCCACTCTAATATAAGGATCACACCACGATAAAACAAGTGTATCACCGAACCTTAAATGTGTAAACTTAATCTTCCATTGCATAGACAATCATTGCTTGGAAAAATGTCGAGATGAGTCTCTACGGAGTTGAATCGATCCGACACGAGGAAATTTTTGAAGGCATTCAAATTCTTGATGATTTCAACTTCTGCGGTGAATACTGCTCGAACGGGCCTATGATCAGACAATCTTGATTCGCCACGAGTGTATCGCTTCTGCTTCAATCCTTTCCCGTGCCAAAGAATGCGGTCGCACCTGTGGAAACACTTCTTCGTAAGAATTTATCGCGCAATATATTTCAAATCCTTTGAGCCTGTTTTGTTGCCACTTAAATCATAATTATGAATTATAGATCCTTTTTTTGTAGATATAAAGTATGATCTCTAATACATAATTGATATTAATTAAAATGAGATAAATTTATTTTTAATTGGCACCCAAACAGGCCCTTAGATTCATGGAAATAATCAAGCTAGTAATAACTAACCATGCGGGTGGACGCCTTTTTTCGCCTTTTTTGCCTTTATCGCACCCATAATACTTGTCAGAGTTGCGATAATATTTGTACGTAGGTGCGAATTCGATGATTCCCTCGTTCCAACCTTCGAATACACGGCCTTCGGAGAGCTCTACCTTTAGCTTGATTTTTCATGAAGATTTCTAGGGTCAATTTCGCAATAATACCTTTTCAAATGAAATTTCAAACTCTTGATTGAAATTAAACTAATACCTGATCATTTTCTAATATAATGTCCCAATCCTGTTTTTCCACTAACCAGCGAGTTGTGTCCTCCGGCATGGAGATCCGGTAGTTCAAGTCACCGAGCCAAATAACCCTACTGCATGGGTTAAATACAACCATAAATTAAAAATATTTAGTGACTAACACATGGTCTAGATTCGAAGAAAATTACTCTACAAGGTCTCAATCTTATGATATCTTCAATTTCTTCCATGTAGAAATGAACTTCTTAGTCAATAATTCTAATTATTAGTGATATGAGTAATGATGATGATGATGACAACGACAACAACAACAACAATCTAAGTCACTTTGAACACTTAGCTTAATTAATATCCATTTAGGCCATCTACTCGCATAAGCACAAGTTCCATAAGCTACTTTGCAAAAATCACACTGATATCATACAGTTCTAATCATTAGATGAATAGTTTATAAAAGTAACATTTAAGATCATTTATAAAAGTATGGGTCAGTCAACTATTGATAATTTGTTTGGGCCCATCATCGATTACTCTTGGGTTAAAAGAATCAATTTCATAAATCCTAATCATTGCATTGTTGGATTCAAAAATGGATGGCTATAAAAAGGAAGCCTACTTTTGGATGGTTAAAATCATCTGATCAATATGAGTTTCACTAAGAAGCCCATGATTATTTTTTTTTAGTGCATGTAATAATAGACAGCCAAAGCAGCCACTTGGACTACCCTAGCGTACTGTTGCAACTAGAAGCACCTAATGATTTCCCGTAAAAATAACAACAACAACCGCAACAACAGCAACCGCGACAACAATATTAATAACAACAACAGTATCAACAACAACAGCTATTTATTTTATTGCTGTTGTGAAAGGCGCCATGGCTCGCTCAGCATAATCAAAGAAAAGGGTGGTTGTAACATTTCATAATCTATAATTTAGATGGTTTACATAGCAAATAATTGATACTTTTGAAGGTGGTTTAACTGCCCACTCATGCATTGGTTTCCAATATACACTAATGCATTCTATCATTACATAATTAAAAACAAGTGTATGGAGATTGAATAAAAAAACTTAGGATATAGAGAATGATTTTTATGTGGACTCATTTATAAAAAAAAATAATTAAAAAAAAAACTACTTTTTTGTAATAGTAAATGCATGCACCATGATCACTCACACCACCTGAATCAATTACACAGGTATATCATGATCAAGAAAATAATGATAGATTTGGTTATTGGTGCTCTTTTGTCCACGGGCGTATAGGTCAGCTCATGTACACACACTGATCCGATCCATCCATCATGAGGGTCTATGTTGACATCCTGGCCCAAGAATCAGTTGGACCATATTTTATGAAGTAAATCTACATCTACACCTTCAGATCTACTTGATGGACGGCTTGGATATTTCATTTGTTTGCCAGGCTGGTACCCAAACCTTCCAGTGCACCTAGTTGCATTTGGACATGTGGACAAGCCATATCTTCAATCCAGACCTTCCATTATACCTGGTCCACTCTTCCTAGGCTACCTTTGAAAGAAATCATACAATCGAACAATCAAAGCTGTCCTGTCAGTGGTATGTAAAAATGGATGGACACAATCATTTGTAGAAGATATGTCCGTCCGCAGATGTTTAGGACCATCAAATTGTTATCATTTTTGTATGGTAGTGGAAGAAGAGTGGGCTGGACCTAATCGACGGTTCAGATAGGTGATGCGGATGCCAACAATTCCACATGCAACTAGGTGCATGCGTTGGTTTCCATACACGTATTCCACTAGATCAATCATTCTCTTCTTTAAACTCTTCTCAAGATGAAGAAAGAATTCAATATTTTTATGAGTGATTTTAATTCAAGAGGTCTAATCCTCTTGAATGGTATCCACCATATAATAGCCACTGGCCAATGAATTGATCAATCTGAACGGACCAACTGGTAGGCCACTTCATGGATGGCCGGAGATTAAAAAATCACAGCGAATGGCTGTATCCAACCATTTGATCTGTAGACTAGGGCGATGGATCGGACGGCCGTGAACTTTCAATCGCATGTTTTTTTTGCGTCATCGCTCACCCAATAGGCAGTCAACTAATTGGACGGTCCCGATCAATCACTAATACACACCAATCAAGGTTTGGTAGGGTTGATATCAGTGCAATTCGTGATAAATTATCCTATACTTATAACTAATCTAATTTACTTACTCATGATCAAGGATCTTTCGTGGCAAATGAAGCGATGGGCAACGAGGGAACCTTGTTCTAGATAATATATCTGCAGCATCAGAATTTCTATGCATTTCATCCCCTTCTTTCCCTCCCGACGCCAAATGAGTACACACAAAGCAGAAGCTTGTTTCATGCAAGCAAAATCTAATAGACACCGAGCCCTGCGTGCGCAAATTCGGATACATTTTAAAGATATTCAAGACTTCAAAATAAAAAATATATATACACAATATTCAAAACCATATCTTAAGTTTAATGGTATCATTTTCACTTAAGTTTGGTACACCAAAGAAAAAAATGTGACACACCTTATTTCCTAAGAAACCCATGATCCCACAACCGATACACGAGACGCTCGGATGCTGAATGTATCGCTGAAGATCACCTCGAACCCAAACAGACATGAAAATTCCAACCATCTGTTTACTGATTACGCATTTGAAATCCTGTGGGATGCTTGTCTCTGAATCGCCGTCCTTAACCGGATAAACCTTTTGTTTCTCTCCCACCTTGAGGTCTTGATTCTTCGTCGAGGGGGGCACGTTCTTGTTTAGAGCAGATCGGATCAAGGAATTCCATTTCATGGAAATTCTACTTTTTTCGGGGACGAGAACATTCCCGGCATTCAATGGGACCGTCTCTTGGAACCTTAATAAAAAGATAAGTATATGTATCGTTGATTAGTACATACTACATATATATACTCATTTGATTTTTTTTATTTTTTTTTCTATAATTAAGAAGTTTGGAAATTACCCAAGAACATAGATGTCACATGGGTTATTGCATGTGTCTAGACAATCCTCCAAGTTCAAATCGTCCGGCGGTGCAACGCCTCCAACGTTCCATGTGCTAACAAAAATTCTTTACCAAAGAAAGATTGAAAATTTTAAAAATAAAGAAAACCCAAATGAGAAACATGCAGAACATGGGTTTAAATGATACAATGAGCATGGGATGTTGAAAAGTCTATTGAATATGCATGGATTTAAGGGAAGGGTGATGAACGTACTTGTACTTGTGTGTGTCCTTTTGATCATTGGAGACTTCGTTGGGAATGAAGTGTTGGATTGAGCTTTGAATTTCAAGTAGGGATTCCTCGTCTCGGTTACTTCCCAACCTTTTTCTAAGTAGCTTATTAGCTACTAATCCGGGCCTCATGACCTTAAAACCAAAATGAAATTTACATTAGATATTCATTTATATCATAGACAGACAGATAGAGAGAGAGAGAGAGAGAGAGAGAGAGAGAGAGAGAGAGAGAGAGAGAGAGAGAGAGAGAGAGAGAGAGAGAGAGAGAGAGAGGTTAGACCAACGGAAATTTCATTAATCATTCATTCATTCATATCGTAGAGATGGATAGATGGATGGGTGGATGGTTGAATAGGTAGAGAGAGAGATGGAGAGGGAAGGGTTGCTTACTTCTCCTTGCTTTCCTTGCATTGTCTGGAGAACTGAAGGAGAATATGCTGTGGTTGGAGAAGAACAAAGAGAGAAGGTGGTTGGAAAAGGCAAAAGGAGATAAAAAAAAGGAGGGAGGGAGAGAGAGGGGTGGGGAAATAGAGCAAAAAAAAAAAAAACTGGGGCCCACCAAGTCTCTCTTGTGGTCCAAATGGATTTGGTTTGGCAACACTGAGAGAGAGAGAGAGAGAGAGAGAGAGAGAGAGAGAGAGAGAGAGAGAGAGAGGTGTGAGGAAACAGCAAATAGAGATTAAAAAAAAAAGCGGGGCACAGCAACACTCTCTTGTGGTCCAGAAGGATTTGGTTTGGCAACGTTGAGAGGGGGAGAGGTCGGTGAAACAGCAATTAGAGAGGGGGGAAGAAAAAAAGAAGAAAGAAAGAAAAGAAAGTGGGGCCCACCCTGTGGTCCAAAAAGATTTGGTTTGGCGACAGGGAAGATAACCCTTAAAAGTGACGTTGACGATTTTGCATTTTGACCACATTTGTCCACGATGCTCGTGCAGATCCTACCCGTCCCACACGTGTGCAAGATTTTGGACGTTCATCATGTGGGCCCAGACATATCTAACCTCGCCCGAAAATCAAGCCAGTCTTCATATTATGTGGACGAAAATGTGCAGCCGGCCCATCGCTTTTTTGCCAGGATGGGTACAGACCCAATTTCTTACCTGCTACAGAAAAGCTCTGTGGAGTCCACCGTTATGTTTTTGTGACATCCACTCCGTCCATCATTTGATACAGCTTATGTTAGCTTGTGATCCCAAAATTGAATCTGATCAAAAACTCAAGTGGGCCACCCCATAGGGAAAAGTAGGCGTAAGGAGGCATATCGTGAATCCTTCTTGTGGCCCACTGAAGTTTTAGATCAGGTGGATATTTGGTTTTTCCTTCATCCTGGTGGGATTCACCTTATGAACGGATCGGATGGACTATAAACATCACGGTAGGCCCCAGGAAGATTTAAACCATGGCTGCCCCCATTCCCATTGTTTCTTGGATTGTGGCCCACTTGAGTTATGCGTCCACCTTATTTTTTGAGATCACGTCCTAACATGTTCTTTCCAAATGATGGACGGATTGGATTATATGCACACATCATGGTGGGCCGCACAGTGCTTTTCGTTGCACACACAGTTTAGGACGTTTGGTTAACGGTCATGCTGGCTCACGTGCCCGTGAGTAGGATTCGATCTGCTTTCGCGAGTAGCATTTGCATTTCCCATTGGCCAAGGAGTAGGACAAGGGTGTGAATTAGTACAAGACAATGTACAGTCCAGATCGTTCCATCTATGGCTTTACGTTGGATCGAAGGCTGTTGTTTAAGGGTGAGGCAGGTGGGTGGGGCCACCCCTGAAAAGCATACAATAGGTTGTCTATACATTGCAAATAGTTTTGGTGCCATGCTAACGATATTCATCGCACACGTGCGATGGGGCATGTGTGTGCTAGATCGGAGCGGTTCATCTGATTGGCCCAAACAGGGATATGCCATGGGAAAAAAACTAGACAGATCTACTCATTATGTGGGCCCAATAAAAAATGGACAGTTGAAATAGATTAAGCAACGGTATACATCCAGTGCACAAGGAGAGACCTGGCTTGATTCATGGCCCTGGGCATGTTTCTAGTGGGGCCCACCTTATTAATGGCCTGGATCTTGGCAATGTGAGAGCCTTTTTCGTTATTGATCGGATTCGGCATGTCTACACATTTCAGTTGCGGTTAGGCTCGAGGGGGAACCGAATTTACCCAATAAGAGTTCGTTTTGCCCGTGCATTTCCACCCACTAGGGCCCACATGTTGACATGGTCCGATGATATTCTCGCTACTGTTATAGAAGCTATCTTTCCGTAATGATATTTCAGATATAATCCTAGCCTTTGATTTTTAGAGTTGATTGTGGCCCAGTGAATTTATTTATTTTTTCACTATTCTAAACTCAACTACAAATAGTGACGGTGATAATCAATTAGAGTGGCATGTGTTCTTCCCGTTATCACCATTTTTCATGAAATCCAATTGAAGTAGGTTACGTGTGATCTATACAAATTTGCATGGTGTATTTAAAAATTTGAAGAAGATCTCTTAATAATAACAGCGGGAACGTATCAAATAATGTCCCGTGATTGTTTGAGTGACCGACTATAGAATAATCGTGAAGGAACAGTTACGGGATATATGACAGAAGAGGTAACGAGAGAAAGCCAGTTAGTGATCAATGGTTTTAGTAATCATTAGAGCACAAGAAGGGTCCAGACGACCGGATTAATGTTATAAATAGTAAAGAAATCAAGCATAAAAAATTCGTCTCATACCAACTCAATCAAACTAAACATTATCTTTCAATTATCATTTAATTACATTCCATAGTGTAATTCTATACTTTTTCTGCAAAGTAAAATTACATTTCTTAATGTAATTCTTTACTTTCAGCTTATTGTTTATATTTCGCAATGTAATTCGTAGCATTAATCAAGTAGATAGTAACTTTAGCTTTAATTTGAGTCTACACTCACACGTTAGATTTAGTTCTTTACGACTGACTGTAAGAATTCATTTCTCATTTTACTTTATTTGTATTGAAAAATCCTTTCATACATAAGAAAAAGTTGTAGCTCATCATCAAAGGATGAACCCCACCCTCTTGATATCGCCTTATCCTATTTACACATTGAACGATTGGTTGAATAGGTAACCAATTTTATCTTGTTCGGTTTGAATTGAGCTGCAATTTTAATTTTGGCACACCCGCATATATACAGTAAAAAACATTGTCTACCAACAATTTTTGGTATATCTGATGGGACACTAACTAATAGGCGGTCAGAAATATTCATTGTGCCCCAATCAAACCAAGCACTAATTGTTTTTTACACACCTGATGGGACCACAAACTATTTTGCTGCCATAAATATTTATTGTGCACTGAATGTACCAAACCACCAACAACATGTATAGCAGAGTTCACAGCATGGACAGTTCTGGTCATTTGATCACTCAGCATGTGGGCCCCGTTAAAGGGTGTGTACTCCTTATATAGCAATCCAATTACTGGTGGCTATAAGATGAGAATTGATATCATGGATTACAAGGATCTATATGTTTGTGTAACGCCCTGAAATTTGGGAGTCGTGTATACACACGACTTCCAAGTTTCCAGGTATCACTTTTAATCAAATTTTAAGGTTTTGCATATAATTCGATTTAATGAATAGAATAGAATTGACCAGAACATAAACCACAATCACAACTGGTCTACTTTAATGAAAGCGACTAATGTATACGGGTCTACAAAAAATATCAACAGGCCGCACAAGGCATCACCCGACAAAATACAAAAGTGATGTGTCCAAAAGAATAGTACGCTAAGTCCACTACTCAGCAATCTATAATCACCCTGCTCAATATACAGTGACTCGGCCATCAGCTGGAAGTAGGATAGCTCATCCTCCCCGTCTATGCTCGCCCCGCTCGGCTCGTCGTACTCAACATCACCTGCATCTGCTGAAAAGTTTGGTTGGTGTTTTAAAACACCGTCCTAGAGTGGGAGTGAGTGATCAACTCAGTGGGTACTATTAGCCTTAAGTTACATCAAGTGTCAATTCTATGATGAATTTAATGAAAAACATACATTCACAAATCCCTAACTAATTTTGTTAATGCATATGCATAAATTATGATATGATGCATGACCTCACAACAACATTCCCTCGAGCAACTTTGTCTAACGATCGCGCATGACCAACGCTCTTTCATTGCAACGTCAATTGCTGAGTCACCAACCTAACTAGTGCGATGCGATCATGATCATATTAGCCGAGTCTTTAATTAATTCCATTCATACAGCAGATTGAGGAAACAGGTACACCCTACGGTATCGATGCCCTCAACCAGTTGCAAGACCAGGGCCCCTTAACGTGCGAGGCCAAGACCCCGTGATCCTTAATCCCATCGGGTTCCCTATCCTCGATTTCAAGCAGATGGGGAGTGCTGGGAAGTGGGATCACTCGTGGTCACTACGGGGAGGCTCGTCACCTCAGTGTATGTCGACAGCTCGGATACAGTGTCTTATTCCACCATGCCCGGTTCTCGAGACAGTGGATCGATTTCTAGCAGTTGTCAGTGGGCTTCAGTGGGCGAGGGGTGTCCCAGGTTCCATACATGCGTGAATAGGCATGGTTAACAAATATGGTTGGTCAGTAACTAGACTGGACTGAATAAGTTCAGGCGAGTATGTAACGGACGACATCGGGTGCAGGCGACCCACGTAGTCCAACTACTGTCGCCCATTCGCATCCACCCAAATCCGTTAGTCTAGTCACAAGATGGTTTTACCAACGGGACCACCTTCACCAATCTCAGTTCCCTGACCAACCTAGAAAATGGATTGTATTCAATAACATTTCAACAATTAAGAGTTCATTTCTAGTACAGTGAAATCATGCATATCATACATCGAGCATGAAAATTCAGATTTTTAATATAAATGCAACTACTCTCAATAGCATGAATTTAAACGTGTGTGTGCGGTGCTGGGTCACCGAAGAGACCAAGAACAATATATCACTCATAGTACAAGAATACAATAAGGAACAATGTAATCATGCATGCTACAGGAAAAATCATGCAAGAATCATATATGAGATAAATATGCTACACCAATTTCATGCCCAAGCATGTTGAAGAACATACGAACAACAATTAATCATTTCATATAATCTAGGTGGACCAATCATGTAGGTTCTTGGCTAGGCTTTCTCTAGATTACTTATGCACATCACCCTAACATTCATAATCATTAAATTTATCCTAAAATTGGTACTTGGCTACCTATGATTAATAGTCCGCACCTATGGGTTGTTGAGAGCTTGAGTAAATGATCTAGGTGTGCCGAACTCATGGGTCGATTTGCCGAGGTTCTGAGTCAAATGCATTTGCATGTTAGGATTACATGCAAAGCCTAGCTCAACATAAAGGATTTTTAGAAAAGATGAGTGATTACCTCTCCAATCGGTTGGAAGTTGTGCTTGGAGTTGTGGATATGGGGAAAGGAAGAAAATTCTCCAAGTTTCCAAGTTCCTTGGGCCCCATCTTCTTCTACACTATCTTCCTCTCACTTCTTCCTCTCTTCTTTGTCTCTTCTCTCTCTTGTTTCTGAAAAATGGTGAGAGTGGGTGCTAAAGGATCTTATATCGTGGATTTTTTTGGGCCAAATAGCCTTAAGTTCTATTTATTTCCTTCCATGGCCCTATGGGACCCCTCTTTGGCTGCTGGGGCTGCCTTGTCACCCCCCTGGCTACAAAATTTGAAGTATAAGTGCTCCATGGCCCGATGAAGGGCTGTGTAAAATTTGAAGGCAAACGGATGCGGGGTTTTATCATACGGGCCCGATCTTTAAATGGTCATGTGGGGTCTATTTTTGGCCGTTGGGGCTGCTCTGATGGCTCCCTAACCATGAAATTTGTAGGATAGGTGCTCCATGGCCCAATGGAGGGCTGTACAAAATTTGAAGGCAAACGGATGCGGGGTTTTACCGCAAGGGGCCGATTTGCGATCAACTGTCACCGCCCCATGATCAGGGTTCAAATTTTGTGGACGGGCGTAGAAAAATATTTTCGGCTTTCAACGTAAATTTAGAAGAGATCCGACGGTTACAATGCTTAATATCTCAGTTTCATTAAAAAGAACCACTGATTTAAAATGTTAATCCTTGGACTAAGGTTGGGGTGAGTCGCGCTTCGCAAGTGCCGCCTGGATAGTGCGGATGTTTCATTTCTGAGCGCCCTCTGGGTCTGTAATTCATGTCGAACCACAAGCCCAACAAGGTCCACGGTCTCTCCAAGTTTTAGATTTTTCTGACCTTCCCTGGGCCGTTGCACGGCTCGCACAGACAGTTTCCAAGTATATTTAGACCAACTGGCTTAACAGCTCGGACTCGGTCCAGTCATAAATCAACTCAATTGCATGAATGGGATGACTTGATTTAATTTATTGGTGGTATCTCTCACACAAACGGTTTAATCTAGTGGTCCTGTGGTAGTTCTCATGTGGACGCCTTAAGACACTGTTCTGATTGAGCAAGATATTATAGTTGATGACGCATAAGATTCCGTGAATGTAGGCATCGTGGTCATCAATCCAAACTATTGACCTTATGGGCCCACCGTAGACGGGGAATGCTTGGAAATAATCAGAGTTGAAAATCGCAACCCTACGATACGGGGGCTTGCAAGTAGACTAACCAAGAGAGACTGTGGACGGTCCACATTCAACGGAAAAATACTAAATATTGAAGGATCAAGACCTTTCGATCTGGGAGTTCCACCAGCATCAACATCTACGGTGAAATAAACCTCGTTTCAACGCTGAGGTATTGGTATCGATTAGCGTGAACTGACATTGGGGTGTAATAACGAGCTAAAAAAAAAAAGAAAAAAGAAACATCTACGGTTTGGATCAGTGAACCATGGGCCCCACATGCATGGAATCCAACCCATCAACCGACTATTTGTTTCCTGACCCTATAATTCCTTAGATAAAGGAGAATAACACGACAAAACTTTGATACTCTGGCATAGTGCGATACGCAGGCATTTATAAATTGCAAACTTAGAATATACTAATTAAGTCAAACCGTCCAAATTATGGGGCACATTTTAGATGTATGGCGAACAAAAGTTTACAATTATTTGATCAATTATCTGACTCTCGGATTGGTGGACACTTATTGGACGGTTAAAAATGAAAAGTATCCAATAGTCTTATTTCAAAGAACAAACGTCAACTGAACATGTCTGATTTTGGGGTCATAACTCAGAGACGGTGGGTCCCACAATTTAATCGGTTTAATTTGAGTTACTGTATATCATGTTTACAATTTCTGAGTGCTTGTGTATCAAGCCTCGAATTCTCCCAGAGTATCAAATAACTGACCCTGCACCGTGATGTATATGTTTTGTCTGCGCAGCCCATCTATTTTGCCAGCTCATATTTTATGCCATGGTTTTAAAATTGAAGCATGCTCAAAGCTCAATTGGACCACGTCAGAGGAAGATTAAACGCCTACCGTACTTTCTCCTCATCCGTGTCAGCGTGGGAAATGGATTGGCTCCTCCCCTTACCACCAGCCGGTGATCCGTGGGCGCCACCATGATGTATGTATTTCATCCATGCAGTTCATCTATTTTTCTAGATCATTTTAGATATGAGATTGAAAAAAAAAAAATGAGGTATATCTCAATCTCAAGTGGACCACATTATAGAAAATATTGTTAAATGAACGTAAACCAATAAAAACTTTATGGGGCTATAAAAATTTTGGATCAATCTGTTCTTTCCGTTTTCCCTTCGTCTATGTCTATATGACCTAATCAACAGATTGGATGTCAAATAAACAGTACAGTGGGCCTTAGGAGAATTTCAATGTGGATATTAATCACTATTGTTTTCCTGTGGTGTGGTCCCCCTGAGATTTATATCCATCTCGTTTTTAGTGTGAAGTCCTAAAATGATATGTAAAAATGGATGACCGGCATGGATGAAACACATACATCATGGTCGGATCCACGGAGCACCGGGCTGGTGGCAGGGGGAGTAGCCAATCCGTTCCCGTCAGGGTGACATTATGAATAGGTTGGATGACAAATAAACATCACTGCGGACCCTACCAAGGTTTCAACGGACGTCATTATCCCAACTATTTCCGGACGCTATTTAGCTGCGACTTGGAAGCAGGGATGTCGGTGGTACCCGGAACATGGGGCCCACCCAGATGTATGTCTTGTACATTTATGCCGTCCATCCATTTTTACCACTCATTTGATGGCACGAGCCCAAAAATAAAGCAAATACAAAAATCAGGTGGACCACACCACAGGAAAAAAAATCTGATTGAACGCCCACCATTAAAACCTTCTCAGGGCCCACCGTAATGTTTATTTTCCATCCACGCCGGTGATAAAGTTACACGGAAGGGAAAACACAAATATCAGCATAATCCAAAACTTTTGTGGCCCACTATAAGTTTTTAATAGTTATTCACCATTATTTCCTGTGGTGTGGTCCACCTGAGTTTTGTAGTTAATTTATTTTGGGATCGTACTATAAAATGAGTTGGAAAAGCGTATGGACGGCGTAGATATACAACCTATACATATATGTGGGCCTCACAGTTGTTCCGAGGTGGCAGCTAATTCGTGCCCACTGTTTCCTGTGGTGTGGTCCACTTGAGCTTTGGATAAGCTTCAATTTTGGGCTCCTGGCTTAAAATGATCTGGAAAAACAGATGAACGGTGTGGATGAAACACATACATCAAGGTGGTCCCATGTAGTCATGCCATCATGGAGGTTGGTGGTGGCTGGTAGAGGTGGGCATTTTTGACCCGATCCGGTGGATCCGACCCGATCAGACCCGATCCAACCCGTTCCGAACCGAACCGACGGCCTGGATCGGGTAGGATCGGGTAAGATCATTTAGATCCGACTAGTTTTCGGATCGAGATCGGATAGTGGTTAATCCGGACCGTTCCGATCCGAAAACCCAATCCGAATAGATCCGGACGTTCCGATCCGACCAGATCCGGAATAAAAATCAATATTTTTACTTTTTCTTATGGTGTGGTCCACTTGAGCTTTGAATATTCATCAATTTTGGGTTCAACAGCTAAAATAATTTGAAAAAACAAATGGACGGCGTGGATACACCACATGCATTCACGGTGGGCCCCAACAGAGTTCACTCACATATGAGAATAAGTTACTTACACGGCACGTCAACTGGCGGGCAACAGCTGTTTACTTGCTTTGCACGTCAAAACGGTAGGTTGTGAGAGTATGTATTAAAGTGGCTTAACCAAGTTACTTGGGCCCCACCATGATGTATGTTTTGTATCCAACCTTCCATCCATTTGGAGAGATCACTTCAGGGCAATATCCAAAGAATGAATGAAATCCAAAGCTCCAGTGGACCCCAATATAGAAAGTTCTATGGACAGTGACGCCCACCATTAAAAACTTTTAAAGGCTACAAAAGTTTTAGATTAACCTGGTATTTGTGTTTTCCCTTATTTATTTATTTTTCAACTTTTGAACAGGTTGGATTTCAAATAAACATTACGGTGGGCCTTAGGATAGTTTCAACGGTGGGAATCATTCTCCCCACTTTTTTCTGTGATGTGGTCTACTACAGATTTTTATCTACATCATTATTTGGCTCATGCCCTAAAATGATATCTCAAAATTGATGGACGGTGTGGATATAACACATACAGCGTAGTGGGGCCCACAGAACTTGGTGACGTTACTTCAGTAGCCTGCCCGATGGGACAACACATGCAGCAGACATTGATACAAATTTTTTAGAGTCATGTGGGGCCCACCTTGTTGTATGTATGTTATCTAAGCCGTTCATCCATTTTGATATATCAATTTAGGCGTTGAACAAAAAATTATGATACATTGAAGATTGAAGTGGACCACACCATATGAAATGATCCGAATAGTTTTCAACCCGATCCGACTCGGTTTCCCTCACCGAGTTAGACTCGGATCAGGTCAAATAAATCAAGCATTAGATCTGTCCGAGTCAAGTGACCTGGACTCGGTCTCGGATCGGATCGATTTCGGGTCTGCTTATTAGAATTTCGAATCTAACTGGGTTAGGCTAAATCCAGTCCGACCCGGACTAATGCCCAGCTCTAGCGGCTGGGTCCCCACGCAATCGACATGTTTGGCTCAGTCCAAGAGAAAAGAATCCCACCCACCCACGTAAGGACGCGGAATCGCTGATTGCGGCCAGCTCCTGCCTGGACGGACTCGGTCCTGGCAGGGGCTCTTTGGGGCTCACTGTGAGATCTGTGTTTTATCCACACCGTCCATCCATTTTGCCAGATCATTATTAGAGAATGAGCCCAAAAATGAGACAGATCCAATCCTCAAGTGAACCAACAGTGGGGATTGAACTCCCACCGTTAAAAACTTCTTGGGATCCGCAGAAGTTTTGAACAAGCAGATATTTGTGTACACATGATACACTACTCCATCATCCACCGTCAGCTAAATCCAACAGCTGTGATCTAATGTCCAGCGGCGGGAATATTCAATCTTTTAACCGTTCATTGGCCTGTTATTTAGTGGATCGATGGTTTGTCGGCAACCACCTCACGCAGATGAAGATGAACGGAGCTGATTAAAATAAAACAAAGATTCTTAATGGAGCATATGATTAGTAAAAAAAAAAATGCGATTGACGTTGACAAATACAGATTAATAACATGGGAAATGTGGGTAAGATAACATCAACACGGTAAAACTCAGAAATGGTCATGGTAAGGATGGCCAGATTGTGGGGCCCACCACATTATATATGTTGATTCCTATTCGAAGTTGACCAAACGCGTTTCTGGAACGGTGGACCCTGTAGCATGGTCACGGTGGGCCCGAGTATTTTTGAACGGCCATCAAATCATGATAAGACAGGTGGGTTGATACCGGATGGGGAGATGTGGGTCCCAGTAAGTAGGGATCATCTGATACCGGCCAATGGGGCCCGTGGTTTGGTAATCTAGACCATTGATCTGTTGATTTGCATATTGGATGGAGCATCCACCAAAAATATCTAGCTTAGAACCAATCCAACGGCCTATATGATTTCAGTTTGATGTGTACGGTTGTTCTTTCTGGACGCGGATCTGCGCTAGGAACTCAGGTGGGGCCCACTGTGATGTTTGTAAGAAATCCACCCCGTCCATCCGTTTTGTGAGTTCATTTTAGAACATGAGTCCAAAAAGGAACCGGATCCAATAGTCAAGTGGGCCGGAAACGTAAGAATTGAACGTCCGCAGTTGAAATATTCGTGTGGCTACGGAAGTTTTTGAGTCATGCTAATATTTGTGTTTTCAGTTCATCCCAGTAGGAATGACGTTATGAACGGTATGGATGGCATGTAAACATCACTGTCGAACCCAGGAAAGTTTCAACGGTAGGAATTTCCCTAACCACCTTATCCTTTAGTGCGGCCCACTTGAGAATTGGATCCAGATCCTTTTTGGCCTCATCGCATAAAATGAACTCAAAAAACGGATGGACGGGGTGGATTTCTTACAAACATCACAGTGGGCCCCACCTACGTTCCCAGTAATACATAACGTACCAACAGTAGGTGGACCTGTCCAGCACGGCCAATAGTCAGCCTCACCAGCAAGCCTAGAAGTAGGTGGGCCCCACCATCTGATCTGATGCAATCATTCCATACATTTGATCAAGTGTATAATAAAGAAAGAAGAAAATTAATCTTCTTGACCCCATCCACATGCAATCACATTCCAACATAACACGTGTGAGGAATTCAAGCTTTTCATCAGGTGGGCCACACTCATTAGACTTTATATCTTCAAGCAAAAACCAAAAAAAGTCCATTACACCCCTCAGGTGGGCCACGGTTTACCAAACAAGCCAATGCCTATAGAAAACTGTTCCAGCCGTCCGTTTGTTTTGTGGCCCACTTGAGGAGAGAAAAAGCCTGATTTTTAGTGATGGAAGATCAAAACAGTGTAGCCCACCTAATTGAAATCTCGGATCTCTCACACGTGTTCCATGTTGGGATGTACGTTCGCGTGTGTATATGCAAAGCTTCACACGCGTGTGAGCTTATCTAAATATTTTATAAACCTAGTCAACATCTGAACCATCCACTTGAAATTTTAATATTTGCTGTAGTCATTGAAAACTTCCCTTTTCTCACTTGCAACTACTGAAAAATCCAAGATAGCCTTTGAAACAATGGGCCACCTTACATTATGGAGGGTGTAGATCCGGTCCACCCGGGAGGATGACCAAACTCATGTTAGTACACATCAAATGTACATATCTATAATGATCCGAACCGTTCATTCATCATAAGAATCTATTGATGGACTGTAGAACAAAAATTACAATGATCGGACAATCATAACCATCTAAATGATTCAATCCAATAATCAACGATCAGGTTTCAGTATTTTTGTAGACCATTTTTCAAAATTTAGGATTGTATGATTAACGTAATATGATCCATTTAGTGGAGTCCCGAATGGATGAATGGTTCAGATCATCTCGCACATGTGCCAATTATACAGAAAAGAAAGCAAGAGGATGGAAATGGGCTCTTTCTTGTACTTTCTGTACTATTTCGATTCCGAAATGAAAAATAGGTGATGGAAAATCAATCCAGTTGGGTGTAGATATCAATTCATGTATTATATATGTTTGTACATGTTGATGTTTGTTTGACAGGCTTATATTAAAATGAAGGTGATCTTGATCGGATCATTGTCGTACGTGGGGCCAACACCTGCCACTGATCGGGGGTTGGACCGACCAACCTATCAGGCTGTGGGCCCCACAAGTAACACCAATGTGAACAAGATGCAACGGTTGTCATGCATATTTAAATTACTAGGTGAGAACCCTTACCGTCAAATGCATTTTTTATTTCGTTGCGTAAACTTGAAATAAATCCATGACATCAAACATTGTAGACCTACAAGCATGACCATGTGGATGGATTACCTAGCCCAGAAGTTAGTATAAATGAATGTGTTTGTGTTGAAATATGGAAACACTGGAAAATACAACAATTTAAAATCTTAATGAATTAAGTTACCTTGGACGCGTGATGCAGGGAAGGCCCTGATGAGGATAAGATGATAACCGTTTTCCTTGAACGGTAAACACATTGACTTCATGAGAGTTTTATAAATCTACGAGAAAAGTTTGTTGAATACAAGAGAAATAAGGAAAAAATTGTAAAATTTTATTAAAAGCTATTCAAAATAAATAAGTCTGCATACTTAAATACTCTTTAAATAAATCTAAATACGTAATTAAAAAGATTTAAACAAATAAAGAAATAAAAACTGACAAAATGGATAAAATTTCACATTTTATCGATCAATCGAAATGACGCAAAACATTCAAAGACTAAAATCCCATAAAATTGAATTTGTTCCTATTAATCCGATCTATCAATTAATCGAACTAAGTAAAAATTATCTAGCAACATTTTCATCTAAATTCGATTTTCAACCGATCAATTGATTAACTTGATTGGATTGCTCAATCGATCGAAATATATTAAAAATTTGTTGTTTTCTTTATGGATTTCTTCTGGTCCATTTGTGATAGGCACGTGCTTGCTCCACGTCCTACATCAGATCCCCTCCACTTGGAAAAAATAAAACTCATCCTCGAGTTATCATCTAGCTCCGATTCATGATACTCGTATAGGTCTATCACATTGAATGTGCGTGAGAACTCCATATCTTCAGGAAGATCAACGACGAAGGTATGGTTATTGATCTTACGGAGTATAAGCATATGTCCAATCTTCTTATTCTTTAGGTTTGAAATCTCTCATTGCGCAGGTAAATCATAGCGTTGTTGCCCACATTGAACACCTTTAAGTGTCAATGTGTGTCAGCCATTTCATTGTACTTGTCTTTGAATGCTTGCGGCTTGGCCTGAACATCAGCATGTATATTTATAATTCAGTTGACATATGTTTTACAGCAGCGCTCATGCTTGACAGTTTGGGCAATGGAATCAAATCAAGAGTATGTTTAAGTACTCATTCGTACACAACTTCAAACAGGGATTTGCCAGTGAAATAGTTTTGCTTATTTTTTAACGTAAATTCTGCCTGAGCCAAGGCAAAATCCGACTATTTGGGCTTATCACCTAAGAGGCATCGTATAAGGTTCTTGAGTGTACGATTCATCATCTCAGTTTGCCTATCCGTCTATAGATGATATGCACTGTTGAACTGTAGGACGGCATCAATGAAGAACTTGAATATGAGTTTCTAGTTTCTCAACTTCCTAGTTCCTTTAGGAATCTCGTTCTCATACTTTGATATCAAGTATAACACCCCGAATTATCACGACCTGAGTACATACTCATGCCCGAGAATTTTAGGTGTTAGTGAAACAAATTAACGAATACTTCATAATTACACCTTATTTTTCAAATCAAATTACACCCATTCATAAGAATAAAACCAAGCATACTATAAATCTTATTATATTTAAACATAAAAGTTCAACTAATCATTTAATTCTCACTTAAGTTGGAGTTTATTACAAATATCTAAATTCGCAATATGAAACATAAATAAAGCTAAACTAAAATGAAAGCGACAACAACATAATCCCATGTCACTCGTAGTCTTTCATAGGGAGATCGTGTATCGCCCATATCTTCAACCTGTGCATCACTTGCATCATGTATGTAGTTTGAGAGGGTCAATGCCCTATTCATAGTAATGATTATCCTTGAAGATTAAAATAATTCAAGTAATTCCTTAAAGTAAGACAATATAAGGGTTATGATACTTTCTGTACTCCACCACTACGAATGATATCGATATGCGCAACCAATTTATATGAATACATGCCTAGCATAGTGTGTGTGGTTCGTCATATATAGTGACCACCACATTGTAGAATATAATTTATAAAAATTTGGCTTGCACTGCATCCCATAACTACGGAGATTCGTTGACGATTTCGACACTACCATGGATTTACGTGAACATCTCGAGATGACAGAACTAATGGATTAGAATAATTATATTACATAATTTGTTCATGGAGTGACTATTTGCGACATCTAATCCTAAAAAAGTGATGTATTTGCGCTCTCGAATTATGTACATCGATTTGTGCACCACTTAACCAAATCCAAGGATTTACACGTCAACTAAGTGGGTCATTACCCAAAACGCGTTACATTCACGATAAATATATAAAAGTCACTAGTCGTGAGTCTTTCAACACATCACTTGCATCAATAAAGAAATAAGTCGAACTATGAGAGTTTTGAAACTCCAAGACATATGCCCAAGCCATAAAATAAGGGAGGTAGCACAAAGCTAAAAGTAAAAATAAGCTAAGTAAAAAAAATATAAAAAAAAAAGGAAAAAGTAGCATTAGGCTAAATCAACAAAAATAAATAGAGATGAGAAAAAGTTAACTCAATATAAAGTGAAAACACGCGTCGGTCTTAAAATCGACGAAGGACAAGATTTGTATCCATCACTCCACATGAATCCATAAATAATCCAGCGATGTTTTCATGAAATAATTAATCTAGAATTATAATAAAATAAACCTTAATAAGGTAGAAAATAGTCCATACACTTTCAAATGTATCAATAAGTATGATAGTGCGACTTCAGGATAAACGGGTCACCGGTACGTTCAATAAAATTATAAGGTTTACTGATATAACCATTCAGTCCGTTAGTTGCGTAAATTATGTACTGTTCAAGACTTGAACGGGTGCAGTTTCGTGATTTAAGGCATAGTTTTGTAATCGAACCCACAAAATATGTTCAATATGATTAAAATCATATTTTAAATATAATTTCAATATGGATAAATAATTCATAATAATCCAGCAATTTATTAGCATCGAAATCATAGCAAAAAATCAAACTATACGCTATTTTAACGTGAAAATAAGACAACTATGTATAAATTCAACTTAAACTTGTGTAAGCTTAAAGAAAATTTTCACTTTAGCCTTAGATGCAAATCCTAGATAGATCTCAATGTAAGAAGTCTTATACACGAACTACGATACGCTCGAGCAAGAGGAAGACACCACACGTTGGGGAAGGAAGAGAAGGGATGGGCATCTCTCTTTCTCTCTAGAATGTGCAGGGGTTGGAGTTGGAGAGGGTGTGTAGCTTTTAGGAGGGTTTTGGAGAAAGCGGGCATGCGCACCCTCTTTTAAAGAGGGGTGGGTGTGAGATGTGTGTCGCTTCTCACTTTGATTGGATTTCTTAATTATCATTAAATCAAAAATCTTTCCTCAAATCTAACTTATTCATGGTGTCAGGGTCGTTGAATAGAGCCAATATACATAATTTTCCTGGTAATCCGAAATTTAGATTGACCTATTTTTGAAAATTCTCGTAGCGGATACCAAAATAGATTTAATCTTAATTAATGGTTCACAATTAATGATCAGATCCCAATTTTAGAAAAAAAAAAGTGTAGTCAAGATAAGCAAACGATTGGACAAAATTTGGTAGTTAATCGATGGTGGGAAAGTCCCAAATTTGAAATTTCACCTGTTGCGCTAAAATGAAGGAATTGGCTTTAAGACGGTCATCATTTAATGGTGTAAGATCATAGATCTTGGTCTAAATTTTATATGATTTCATAGTCATATCAAGCCAAAGTATGGTCCAAATTTGAGTTATGATTTATGGTGAAAAGTGGATCAATTGAAAGATCCATATTTGGCAAGATTTGGTAAGGTTGCTATTTCCTAAACAAGATGACTTGTCGCTTAAGAAAAAAGGTTATCAAGGTAAGGTTCTCACATCTCACATTCAGTCAATATGATGAGAAATTCAAGTCATTCATGTGAAGAAAAATATCCTAGTATGATTACCTATAGACATTCCTCACTTGATGGACACCAAAATCAAGGGTTAAGGGGCTAATTTATTAATTAGGTGATCTAAAATTATCTAAGGATTGAAATTAAACATGTACGGTAATTTATAAAAGATAGGCATGGTATAAAATTTCACATCAAACGGATCATGAGAACTATGTCATCTAGAAATCAAGGGTTTAGGTTAATGACATTTTCGTAATTATTTATTTTATTTAAGAGTTTTAAAAAAAATGATAATTATACATGATTATATACACGTTTCTTAGCAAATAAGTTAAAATTCTTATTAATTAAGGGGAGATACAATGTAACATCCTGAATTTTCATTGCCCGAGTGTATACTCATACCCGATAATTCCGGGTGTTAATAATGTAAAAATTGGATGCTTCAAAATCACATATTATATATATATTTTTTCAAATCACATCCACTTACATTCACGAAGGTAACCATTCATGAGAGTAAAATCAACTGTATTTATTATTTCATTAGATTAAAAGAATTCAACAAATCATCAAATGCCCTCTCAATTGGAGCTTATTATATTATCAAAGTTTGCAACGGAAAATAAATAAAACTAATCGTACACTATTCTTCTTATCTGTTCGAACCTGTTTTTCACAGACGGTCGTCATCCGTTACATCAACCTGTAATTCACCTACAACATCTGTATGGTTGGAGAGGGTCAATGCCCTACTCATAATGGTGGTTATCTTTTAAAGTTTGTAATGATTCAAGTGATTCATAAGAATAACAAAATGGTCCCAATACATCTCATACTCCACAAATACAAGTGGTATCGGTATGCACAAACATTCTATATTAAATGCATGTCTAGCAAAGTATGTGCGGTCCATCACACTCAACGATCATCACAATGTGGAAAATAGTTTAAAGGTATCCAGCTTGCCCCATATCCCATTCTACTGAGATTCGTCAGTGTGTCCAACGTTAACGTGGATTTATGTGAACACCTCAAGGCGGCATAACACATGGATCGGATGAATTACGTGACACGATTTATTCATAAAGCAACTATTTGCGACATCCAGTCCCGGAAGTGATGTAACACACATTGCGAATTACTTGCATCGATTTGTGTACCACTACTAGGGGTGTACACGAGTCGACCCGAGTCGAACTGGGCTTAACCCGGCCCGGCCCGGTCACTAGCCAAACCCAGCCCAAACTCGGCCCGGCTCGATCACCGGGCCAACTTGTCTAGCCCAAACTCGGCTCGGTTAACAATTGAGGGAGTTCGGGTCGAGTTCGAGCCAGTTTCGGACCTTATAACAAGTTCATGGGAAGGGCTTTGGCAAGTAATCCACGTCCTATTACAAGGCCCTCGTTCAATGGTTTAGATAGTTGAACTATAGACTTCACAAAAAATCTAACTAGTCAGGACATTATAATTCCTTTTTGTATTTGGATGAATCTAGGCCGTTCAAGTTATACGTCTGTGAGGTAGATGAGTCACTGCCACTTCAAAGATGGGCGGTGAACTATCCTAGAAGGGGAAAGGGATGGGTAGGGTTTTGAAGAAAAATACACACACACCACTTGACTGAGTCGGGTTTCGGGCCAAGTCGAGCCGAACTGGGACCTATCCGAACTAGGCCCGAACTCAGTTTCGGGCTGAAGAAAATGGCCTGTCCCTTTTCAGGATCTTTTTCGGGCCGAGTCGAGTGAGTTAACCGGGCTAGCCTGGTTCGTGTACAACCCTAACCACTACCCAAAATCCATGGAATTACATGTTGACCAAGAGGGTCACTACCCGAAACGCATTATGTCCACGATGATATATAAATTGCTAGGGTGAGATTTCCAACATTATACTTATGTGGGAAGGTAATAATTTGATAATTTAAATTGTGCAAAAGTCATTCATAAGGTGATGATTCACAATAATAAAACTTAAAGCATGTAAGAATAAGATAATCAAATCATATTATCGTAAAAAATTAAAGGAAAAACCCTCACCCACACGTTATGGTCAAGCTTCACCCTAATACACAGGTTTTGAATGGTTTAGACTAAACTTGGTCCTGTTTTAGGATGGTGTTAGATTTAATTGAATGAATGAATCTGAAAGGAACCTTAGTTGAGGCATGGCTTGGATATGTCATATACCTCATGAGTTTCGATTTAGAACACTAAGAGGTTTTTGTGTATTCTTTCACCGAGTTGACTCAACTTGACATGGTAAAATTCTATACCTTTGTTGCTAAAACAGGAAGAAAAGAAAGAACAAGGAACAGTTACTCTCATTATACAAACCTAGTACTTTGACAGTTGTTGAATGAGTTCCGGCCTCTCTCTCTCTCTCTCTCTCTCTCTCTCTCCCGATATTGAAAGGGATAGCTGAATGGCTTCTGCACACTGTCTTTTATAAGCCTTCGAACGACGAGAGGAAGAGTCCCTGTTTTATACAACAGCGCCTTGCGCTAGTTTTCTTGCTCACGAGAGTTTGTTGCTTGGCATTAGATGTCGATCTAGGTCATAGGTTATGTTTGGGTTTCTATTTCCTTTAACATGTTGGAGGGAATTGTCTGCTCGAGTGGTTGTTAGACGGATGGATTTGATCTTTGGATGGTCATCGTGTAGCGAGGAAGAAGGTCCCTATGTCGATGGCAGTTCACTCTCCATCCCATATTCTTTCACGCTTCTCCTTTCAGGTGGGTAGGATGGATTGAGCAGAGCCTGGGAGAGCTCGTGATGAAGGTCTCAGATCGTTTTCGTCGGGATCTCCATCAGCGTTCAAGTGGTGTTCTTCTACACTTTGAGGTTGGGTTTCTCGGAAAGAGTAGAGGAGTGTTGTACTTCCGAGTTCTTGCTGATTTTATCAAGGGCATCAGAATCTTCTCCTTCAAGGTTTGAACAGCTTGGATAGTGGAGGGTTTCGTAATATGGGAGTTCCTGTGCCAAGATTCTCATGAGTGTGGGTTGCTCGGTTCTGTTATAGCAGGTGAGAATGAATACTGAATTTGGAAAACTCGCTAGAGTAGGTGAGGTCCACTTGCAATGGTCTTTTGGGGTATCCACACCCTTCATTGGCTCTAGCACACCATGTTGGCCCATGGCCCCAAGTATGAGGTAGATCCAACATTCGGGGTGGCCCGCATGATCGCCGAATGTGTGAGATGGTACTCATCGTAAAAAGTTTCACTCTTACGCATGTTTGGTGTAGCAATTCGCACGCTAACTCAGTGGGATATGCGATTGGTCATTTAGGATCAAGCAGCCTAGGGCTTTTCAATGAACGACTCTGATCTTACTATCAAGGTTGTCTTTGATTGTGGATGAGTATTTATTATTTTTTTTTTCCAAAATCGGAAGTGTTTCCTGATTAAACAATTTCACATGTGTTGGACTTAGTTAAAGGTTCGTTTGGATGATTGTGGAAGAGGTAATCTTACAATGATCATGTGTGGTCCACTGTGATGTTTTGTTATCAAATCCAGTCCGTTCATTAGCTTAATCCGGTCGTGTTGGGCCACAGGCCCAAATACGAAGCAGATTTGAGACATGGGTGGGCCATATTAAAAAACGTATGAGTTTCACTCTCATGTAAAAACCTCCATGGAAACATGCTGCTGTTTATATTAGTTTTGGGGTTTATAATTACAAATTTACCCTTTTTCATATTTGTAACTTCTGCCACATGTACCTCTTAACTGGACCGTCCAAATGTGACGAAACTTCACCATTATTTGCTATTTTTCATACTCTTTCTAACACCTCAATTTGGGCCTTGATTACTTACAAATGATCAAGATACCTTTTTAATGGACTATATTACTCTGAGATTTAATGCAACATTTATATACATTTAATTGAAAAGTTAGTCGGTAGTCTTGGCATACACCCTAAGATCTTCGAAATGACGAATTTATCATAATATGTAGATGGCCCGTTTAACGGATCCAAATATGATAGATGGTCAGATGACATGTTAAAAATAGAAAAACTTAATGGTTAGTATTCTGATAATGTATGTAGGTGGTTACATGGTCGATTTTGTAAACGAATGAACCCAAGTAGGTTTTTGGAGTGATCAAGAGGTAGAACATGTATACCGTTAGATTCAAGTGACTTGTTCATATGTGTAAGTTTCTCATATTGTAGTTCTGATGGTGGGTTAAGCATATTCATAGGTAGTGAATAATATGAATGGATTAGAATCTCAATTTGATATACGTACGAACGGATGTAGATATCAAATAGCTAGTTTACTATGATCGGGTAGTCCAAATTCAAAGTGGACGGTCAGATATCTTTACTGATTGGTGGATAGTTGACTGAACGGTTGGTTATGATGGACAAGTGGGAATACTCGGACATATGATGATCTTGTCTTAAAATCAACGGTCAGATGGATTGATTTACAGATGAAGATCACTCTTAACGATCATATTCATGTTGAAAAATAGATGTAAGGTTAGGATAGCTAAATTGGTATCGTATTCATGTACATACTAAGTTAAACTTTATGGTGACACTCGAGAACTTTCAATACTCGGGTATTGAAAAGTTCGAGGTGTTACATACAAATATAAAACAACATGATGAACCTAGGCTAAAACGGTAACATCTGTGATGCTACAATCTACTCCTCTTATAAATCATTTTGTCCTTAAAATTTAATTAATATGACCATGTATACAAGTTAGGATACACTAACTCACAGTGTCTAAGTTTCCATTATATTCAGTATGAGGTAGATATGCATTTCTAAGTATATACAAGTCCGTATAACTGACTACATGAAAATTCGGGTGTGTTACAGTAAACCACAAGTTTAACTTTCTTCTCTTCAGGGATGTCCATGTAATTGAAGAGGTGCTCAACTCCAAGCAGTTAATCGAGGAAATCCTCGATGTGGAGTTAGTTGTTGAAGCTAGGAAGATTGACTTTCGTCATGAATTCTCAATTCGTCCGATCTACCTGATCGCTGCCTCGTTCAGAATGTTGGAGGATCATATCATTTATCTCCTCGTTGCTAGATCCCATATCCTCAACTATGATTCTACGACTCACTGCTGGCATTGCCCCTAGATCAACAGATTGCGAATTCTAGGGCCTATCAGAGGCGGATCATCGCCACGAACACGGAGTTGACCTAAGGCCTTCGTCATGCGGTCAAGAGTAGCCTGCAACCTTTGTATGACTTGCTGATTCTCCCATTGAGCTGCCTCAAAAGTCGTTGCTATTAGAGGATAATTCTCCGGAGGGAAGGGCGTGATAAGGATGATCACCGTCTTCCTCGAATGATAAACACCTTGAATCCACAAGGCTCTCTTGAATCGTCAACAGAAGTTTCTCGAATCCACGAGAGAGATAAGGAAAATTTTATTAAAATCTATCTAATTGCATACTTAAATAATCTTAAACGAAGCTTAAGACGTAATTAGAAAGATTTAAACAAATAAGAAAAAAAACTAAAAAAAGGCACATTTTCGCATCTGTCGATCAATCAACATCTAGAGGGTAAAACCCATAAAATTGAATTTCGTCTGATCAATTGACCTGATCGGTCGATCGATCTAACTACATAAAAATTATCTAGCAAGCTTTTCATCTAAATTTGAATTTTCTGTGGTGGGGTCCACTCCATCTTTAGATCTGCCTCATTCTTTTGATCATGCCTTAAAATGATCTCTTCAAATGGATGGACAGTGTGGATACAACACATACATCACGGTGGGCCCCACATAACTTGGTGACGTCACTTTGACAGCGAGTCTAGTTACTCAACCTCCTACCGGTAGCTAATCTGCTTCCAATTTCTTTCTTCTAAAATTTAATTAGGTTACGTCATCTCACAACTGTAAGGCCCGTGTCCTAGACCGTACCGTTCCATAGGCTTCCGCGGACCTCCCGGTCGAATTCTAGCGACTCGTAATAGGTTGCCGGTATTTACACACGATCTTGAGTCGTGTCCAATATATCATAGTCGGCGTGACCCGAGACTTGTACCAGTGCAACCGCGCTGTCGCCGCGGTTCTGATGCCGCATCTTGCACGCTGATGCGGTACCCTAGCCAGGAGATGTGGGCCCGCGTTCAGTTCGAGAAAAACGTCGCACATTTACAATCCCAACAGAATCTCTACAACATGTCAAATCAATCCCATCAATCACCTCTCATGTCAAGTACAAAACCCCATCCCCAAGCAACCCATCCCTCACATGTCAAAGTACATATCACCCATCACTCACCTTTTCACCCATCACACCCATCCCTTTCTCGTACAACCTCTCTCTCTCTCATCTCTCTCTCTCTCTCTCCCATTCTCTCAAGCAAGAGAGGTGCACGTCCAAGCTCTCCCAAGTGAGAAAAGTGAGTGTTGTGTGTGGCCCACTTCCCATCTCTAGATCTATCATCCTAGCCCTTCATCTCTCATCACCTTCCATCAAAGAGGGACACAAAGAGGTTGGCGTTCCATCGGACCAAAGAGATCGAACGGTGGGTGCTTCTATAGGCTAGTTTTCATGTTTTTATGATGGGCCAAGTGAGGCCTACCGATCGATGGTATGGATCTCACTTTGGACCCTACGATGTGGTCGATGGCCTACTTTGATTATCATGATCATTCCATGATGGGGCCATTCTCCATGGATCCCATCATGATGTTTACTTTCTAAGTTTGAAAGAGGTCATCTAGACCTTCCATTTTGGTGGAGAAGGAATCTCCACCGTTGATCTTTGATTTGATGGGCCCACATGTATTGGGACCCACTTGATGTATGTTTGCTTGTAAGGGAGGGCTCATAGTGGCGAAGCCCTCCATCACACGTGTCCCTCTCTCTTTCTATCTCTCTTTTTCATATTTTTTTGTGTTATGATGTGGCCGTGTGGCCCACTTAGATGGACCCCACTATGAGGCATGTATCTTATCTAAGTTATCTATTGGTGGGGCCCACTTTATATGTGTTGTATCCACACCATTCATCATTTGGTGGCCCACATGAGCAAGGCCCACCTTATATATGTGTGAGCCCAAATCGTCCAGCGTCCAGGGACGCTGGACGTTAACTGGAAAAAAAAACAAATATTAGCTTTGGTTCAAAGCTATTGGGAAAGGCTGTCCATGTAGGCCCCACCTTGATGTATGCACCCAATCCACGTCGTCCATTTCATTCCCCAGCCCATTTTAGGCGTTGAGCCAAAATGTGAAGCCAATCCATTTCCTAGGTGGGCCATACCATAAATGCTAAGGGGTTAGGTTACCCATGTCATTTCTTACTTTTTGCATGGTTTAGAGTGAGTTTTCACTCATGGGACCCATATTGATGTATTTCTTAGATCCGCACTATACATCCATTTTCTGGCACATTTTAGCTGTGGAGCCCAGAAATCTACTCGATCTAACCATCAGGTGGACTACACCACAACCGATGGTGGTAGTGGGAGCACCCCCTTACGTCAACCATGCGGACGTGGGGTGGGGGCGTCCCAACCATGGACCCCACCTTGATGTATTTGTTTAATCCATTCCGTCCACCACCTTCCCCATGTAGTTTTAGGCTATGAGTTGAAAAATGAGACAAATCTTAGTTCTTAGTGGGCCGCACCGAGGGAAACAAAGTCTCACTGTTGGAATTTTCTAATACCTACTGTTGTGTGTATAAGTGGTGGACCTATCCATTATTAGACTCCTTTAGTCCATAAAGAACTGGTCGATATAATAGACGGAATGGATTATCCACTAGTGGGTCCCACAGTAGAATAAAATAAAAATAAAGGAAGAAAGAGAAGAAGAAGAAAAAAAGTAAGTCCCTGGACTCTATTGTCCAGTGACGGTGAGGGTGGAAACCTTACTGGGTTGCCACCACATGTAGACCCCACCATGATGAATTTGTTTAATCCACATCGTCCACCATCTCCTCCTTATAATTTTAGGCCATGTGCCAAAATTTTGAGGCAAATATGAGTCTCGAGTGGGCCGTACTAAGGGTATTGATGCCCATCTGTTGAAACACTCTAGGGCCCTCTTTGGAGTCCCTTGTCATCCAAACCAGTCCTAGTCAGAGTCTATTTGACCTCATTCGAGGTGGCTAAGACGGTGAACGAATTACATTATCACTTGGGGTGCCCCACACGGCAGGAAACAGTGGTGTTGAACGTCTACCTTTGAAACTCTTTTCTGGGTCTAGAAGTTTTATATCATTATGAAATTTATTTTTCCTCTTCATTCGGGTCTGTATTACCTTATCAACAGATTGGATGGAAAATCAACGTTATGGTGGGCCCCACGTGGGACCCACCTGTTATTTGGAATTGGTTGGCATACCACACACCAGCAGGCAGCTGGTGTGATTGACATCAGCAAGTTCTGATGGACCACACCTTGATGTACGTGGTGTATTTGCACCGACTAGCAAATCTGGACGGTGGGCCACACCTTAATGTATTTATTATATCCACATCGTCCATCCCTATATGTGGGTTCCACCTTGATGGATGTACTCTAATCCAACCATCTGTCCAGTGTCCAGGTATGGACGCTGGACTCTATTTATATAATAATTATATATTATTATATTATATATATGTATTGTGTGTGTGTGTGTGTATATATATGAACATGGTGGGCCCCATATGGGACCACGTTAATGTATTTATATACTATATTATATATAATATTATATTATATACGAGGTGGGTTCACGTTGATATATATATTATATCTAATGGGCCCCACATGGGACCCACCTTGATGTAAGTATCTTATACCCACATTGTCCGTATTTGGATGGTGGTGGGTGCAGTACACTGTGATGTAAGTGTAATCTACTCTGTCAGTCCAATAAGGGAATGTGGACCCCACCTTTGATATGTTTATGGCCCATCTGTGAGGCCCCCCTTTGATATGTTTATGGCCCATTGTTGAGGCCAACCTTGATGTGTATGAGGCCCATTGTTAAGGCCCACCTTGATGTGTATGAGGCCCATTGTTAAGGCCCATCTTGATGTGTATTTGACCCGTTGTTGAGGCCCACCTTGATGTGTATGAGGCCCGTTGTTGAGGCCCACCTTAATGTGTATGAGGCCCATTTTTGTGGCCCACCTTGAGATGTATGAGGCCCGTTGTTGAGGCCCATTATTGAGGCCCACCTTTATATATATATATATATATATATATATATATATATATATATATATATATATATATATGAGGCCCATTGTAAGGTATACGAGGCCCATGGGTTATGCCCCAATGCAATGTATGTAACGCCTAATTAGTGTGGCCTATTCGATATATATATATATATATATATATATATATATATATATATATATATATATATATATAAGGCCTATGTGATTACGCCCACTATAAGTTTAGCCCCACGAGGGCCACTCCTTGGGAGCGATATTGGTTGAATGTCCACATTAATGGAAAATGATGGTTAAATGTCCTCATTGTGACCTTCCCTTCGGCCCTTTGTTAGGTTGATTACCGATTCTGCTTGTCAAGGTCAATTGTCGAGGCCAATTATCAGTGCCGGTTATCAATACCGATTTTTGATACCGATTATGAGTATGTGACAGCAAAGCATCATGATACATGCCCATACGCATCATCTGTATGTTTGTTATGATGTGTGGTTGACCATTGCATATGTCATTAGGTAGATTGTTATGAGACTCCCTGATAGGCTGAGGTTATCTCACATGAGCGCACGGTATGCACAGGACTGATGTGTGACTGGATTGTATGACTCATGCATCTTGCATTATGACTTATGATTACTGTATGCCCTAGCGACATCAAGGTCGTAGCCTCCACAAGCATTTTGTGGATGGCCAGATGGGACACCAAAAATCTGTTTGAGCATCGGGCTGCTATCGATGGCCCGGGGTGAAAATTTCTAAAACCCTCTTGGTACCAGAGGACGCCCCAACGTCGAAATCGAGTGGATATACATGAGCGCCCGAGTGTCAAATATCAGGAGGCCGCGTCTCCCATTGTGCCGTGGTCGGTTGGGAGGGGGTGTGGCCTTACCCACCCGTTGGAGTAGGTATAGCTAGGCTGAGTTTGACCAGCTCGAGGAATGGGTCCGCTATCGATGTGCCGGGTAGGTATTGGCAGACTACTGGCTAGGTGGATAGTGATGTCTCTTCCATTTACCCAGTTGTGCGCTTGATGGGGCGGCAGGTGACGTGGAGTGTACTAGATCCTGGTGATGATCTCAGAGAGGAACCGTACTGATATGTGGACTTATTGAGTAGGAATTGCATATTCATTCATCCATTCATTCATGATCCACTTGGGCTGGTGGTGCGCAACTATTTGTTACGTGTACCTTCACATGACCAGAATTTTGGTTGGGCGCGCAACTAACCTGAGACCAGGAGTTTACCATATTGAGTCTGACTATCCAAATTTAGGTATGAGACTAGTTTGGATAGGAGTCCCTTGTGATGGACCGCGTAGCCTGTGATACTACGTACTATCATCCCGACCTCACACTCCAGCTTGGTCATTTCATTCGCATCTCATATTGCATCCGCATTCATATGGCATTTTGGGTCGTTATGTTTTCTATACTTATATGGCCTAGACGGACTTAAGATGATTTACATATTGCATTGTACCCTCTACATCTGATATTTTGCTCTCTATGACTCCTCATTTGCATTGCTGATCTGTATTGCGTATTCTGATATTATATGACTTATGGACTTACCAGTATATTTTTGCTTAATCTAATTACTCTAATATCGTATGATTTATGATCTTGTCAGTATTTTTACTTTTTCTGATGATGTATGATTTATAGGCTTTATGGTATACTTAGCACTTACCTTATGCACACACTTTCACCACCCTCTAAGCTTTCTATAAGCTTATGCATGATAGATGCGTGCAGGTGGCGTTAGGTCGCAACAGCGTTGAGCTTGGAGTGTGCAGCTGTCTTCTAGAGCTTTGATTTCGATATATGTATTTCTCTTTCAGCATTGTATTCAAATGATTATATTAGTGGATATGTGATGATGATGATGTTGCCTTTATGATTTGGGTATACTTGTGGTTATGTTTCTTATGAAACAAAAACAAATGTACGTTGAAAAATCCTCCTTGTAGGATCCTAGGATCGGAACCTAGCGTATGAACGCCGGGAGCCGAGAATGGGGTATTACGGAGGCTGTCGGCACCGGGTTTAGCCATAGGATTTCTGTGAATCCGATTTTCGAATTTGGGGCGTGACAGAAGTTGGTATCAGAGCATAACTTAGGAATACCTGAAGATAACATCACATATCTGCTGATAACTACCCTGCACTCTATGGTTGTTGGAGAACTTAGAATGGTTAGATCCCCGCGTTTGAATAACTTAGAGATTTTCTGATATAGCTCCCTACCGTTGAGATTATGAGGCTGTATAGTATTCCCGTTTCGATCGTTTTTTATCCGAGTTCCGAGGATTAGTATGGTTCACCATTCTGTTAAGGAGGCATCTTGGGAGAGCAAGGCTGAGATTAAAGAGTGCTATCTTCATCCTTTTGTAGATTGATTGAGCCTTCTCATATATACTTGATGATATTTTCTCTTCCCTTGTCTATTCTGTAAATTTTGAGGACGAAATTTTTATTAGGTGGGGAGAGCTGTAAGGCCTGTGTCCTAGACCGTACCGTTCCGTAGGCTTCCACAGTCCTCTCGGTCGAATTTCGACGACCCGCAATCTGTTGCAGCATTTGCGCATGATCCGGAGTCGTGTCCCATATATCAGAGTCGGCGTGACCTAAGACTTGTACTAATGTGACCGCGCCGTCGCCACGGTTCTGATGCCGCACCTTACACGCTTATGTGGTACCCTGGCCAAGAGATGTGGGCCTGCATTCAGTTCGAGAAAAACGTCACGCATTTACAATCCCAAGAGAATCTCATCAACATATCAAATCACTCCCATCAATCACCTCTCATGTCAAGTACAAAACCTCATCCCCAAGCAACCCCAAAGTCAAAGCAACCCATCCCTCACATGTCAAAGTACACATCACCCATCAGTCACCTTTTCACCCATCACACCCATCCCTCTCTCTTACAACCTCTCTCTCTCATCTCTCTCTCTCCCATTCTCCCAAGCAAGAGAGGTGCACGTCCAAGCTCTCCCAAGTGAGAAAAGTGAGTGTTGTATGTGGCCCACTTCCCATCTCTAGATCTATCATCCTAGCCCTTCATCTCTCATCACCTTCCATCAAAGAGGGACATAAGGAGGCCGGCGTTCCATTGGACCAAGGAGATCGAACGGTGGGTGCTTCTATAGGCTAGTTTTCATGTTTTTATGATGGGCCAAGTGAGGCCTACCGATCGATGTATGGATCTCACTTTGGACCCTAAGATGTGGCCGATGGCCTACCTTGATTATCATGATCATTCCATGATGGGGCCATTCTCCATGGACCCCATCATGATGTTTACTTTCTAAGTTTGAAAGAGGTCATCTAGACCTTCCATTTTGGTGGAGAAGGAATCTCCACCGTTGATCTTTGATTTGATGGGCCCACATGTATTGGGACCCACTTGATGTATGTTTGCTTGCAAGGGAGGGCTCATAGTGGCGGAGCCCTCCATCACACGTGTCCCTCTCTCTTTCTATCTCTCTTTCCCTCTCTTTTTCATATTTTTTTTGTGTTATGATGTGGCCGTGTGGCCCACTTAGATGGACCCCACCATGAGGCATGTATCTTATCCAAGTTATCTATTGGTGGGGCCCACTTTATATGTGTTGTATCCACACCATCCATCATTTGGTGGCCCACATGAGCAGGGCCCACCTTATATACGTGTGAGCCCAAACTGTCCAGCGTCCCACGTTAACTGGAAAAAAAAACAAATATTAGCTTTGGTTTAAAGCTATTGGGAAAGGCTGTCCATGTAGGCCCCACCTTAATGTATGCACCCAATCCACGCCATCCATTTCATTCCCCAGCCCATTTTAGGCGTTGAGCCGAAATGTGAAGCTAATCCAATTCCTAGGTGGGCCATACCATAAATGCTAAGGGGTTGGTCTACCCACGTTATTTCTTACTTTTTGCATGGGAGGTTTGGAGTGAGTTTTCACTCATGAGACCCATATTGATGTATTTCTTAGATCCACACCATACATCCATTTTCTGGCACATTTTAGTCGTGGAGCCCAAAAATCTACTCGATCCAAGCATCAGGTGGACTACACCATAACCGATGGTGGTAGTGAGAGCACCCCCTTACGTCAACCATGCGAACGTGGGGTGGGGGCGTCCCAACCATGGACCCCACCTTGATGTATTTATTTAATCCATGTCGTCCACCACCTTCCCCATGTAGTTTTAGGCTATGAGTTGAAAAATGAGACAAATCTTAGTTCTTAGTGCGCCACACTGAGAGAAACGAAGTCCCACTGTTGGAATTTTCTAATACCTATTGTTGTGTGTATAAGTGGTGGACCTATCCATTATTAGACTCCTTTGGTCCATAAAGAGCTGGTCGATATAATAGACAGAATGGATTATCCACTAGTGCGTCCCACAGTAAAATAAAATAAAAATAAAGGAAGAAAGAGAAGAAGAAAACAAGTAAGTCCTTGGACTCTATTGTCCAGTGACGGTGAGGGTGGAAACCTTACTGGGTTGCCACCACATGTAGACCCCACCATGATGAATTTGTTTAATCCACACCGTCCACCATCTCCTCCTTATAATTTTAGGCCATGTGCCAAAATTTTGAGGCAAATATGAGTCTCGAGTGGGCCGTACTAAGGGTATTGATGCCCATCTGTTAAAACACTCTAGGGCCTCTTTGGAGTCCCTTGTCATCCAAACCAGTCCTAGTCAGAGTCTATTTGACCTCATTTGAGGTGACCAAGATGGTGAACGAATTAGATTATCACTTGGGGTGGCCCGCACGGCAGGAAACAGTGGTGTTGAACATCTACCATTGAAACCCTTTTCTGGGTCTAGAAGTTTTGTATCATCATGAAATTTGTTTTTCCTCTTCATTCGGGTCTGTGTTACCTTATCAACAAATTGGATGGAAAATCAACGTTATGGTGGGCCCCACGTGGGACCCACCTATTATTTGGAAGTGGATTGGTTGGCATAACACACACCAGCAGGCGATTGGTGTGATTGATGTCAGCAAGTTCTGGTAGACCACACCTTGATGTACGTGGTGTATTTGCACCGGCCAGCAAATCTGGACGGTGGGCCACACCTTAATGTATTTATTATATCCACATCGTCCATCCCTAGATGTGGGTTCCACCTTGACGGATGTACTCTAATCCAACCATCTGTCCAGCGTCTAGGTATAGACGCTGGACTCTGTTCATATAATAATTATATATTATTGTATTATATATATGTATTGTGTGTGTGTGTGTGTGTGTATATATATATATATATATGAACGTGGTGGGCCCCATATGAGACCCACGTTGATGTATTTATATACTATATTGTATATAATATTATATTATATACGTGGTGGGTTCACGTTGATATATATATTATATCTGGTGGGCCCCACATGGGACCCACCTTGATGCAAGTATCTTATACCCACACTGTCTATATTTGGACGGTGGTGGGTGCAGCACACTGTGATGTAAGTGTAATCCACTCTGTCAGTCCAATAAGGGAACGTGGACCCCACCTTTGATATATTTATGGCCCATCTGTGAGGCCCACCTTTGATATGTTTATGGCCCATCTGTGAGGCCCACCTTTGATATGTTTATGGCCCATTGTTGAGGCCCACCTTGCTGTGTATGAGGCCCATAGTTAAGGCCCACCTTAATGTGTATGAGGCCCATTGTTAAGGCCCACCTTAATGTGTATGAGGCCCATTGTTAAGGCCCACCTTGATGTGTATGAGGCCCATTGTTGAGGCCCATCTTGATGTGTATGAGGCCCATTGTTGAGGCCCACCTTGATGTGTATTAGGCCCATTGTTGAGGCCCACCTTGATGTGTATGAGGCCCGTTGTTGAGGCCCACCTTGATGTGTATGAGGCCCATTTTTGTGGCCCACCTTGAGATGTATGAGGCCCGTTGTTGAAGCCCACCTTGATGTGTATGAGGCCTGTTGTTGAGGCCCACCTTAATGTGTATGAGGCTCGTTGTTGAGGCTCACCTTAATATATATATATATATATATATATATATATATATATATATATATATATGAGGCCCATGTTATGAGGCTCATTGTGAGGTATGCGAGGCCCATGGGTTATGGCCCATTGCAATGTATGTAAGGCCCATTTGGTGCAGCCTATTTGATGTATATATGAGGCCCATGTGAATAGGCCCACTATAAGTTTGGCCCCATGAGGGCCACTCCTTGTGAGCAATATTGGTTGAATGTCCACATTAATGGGCAATGATGGTTAAATGTTTTCATTGTGACCTTCCCTTCGACCCTTTGTTAGGCTAATTACCGATTCTGCTTGTCGAGGCCGATTGTCGAGGCTGATTATCAGTGCCGATTATTGATACCGATTATGAGTATGTGACAGCATAACATCATGATACATGCCCATACGCATCATCTGCATGTTTGTTATGATGTGTGGTTGACCATTGCATATGTCATTAGGCAGATTGTTATGAGACTCCCTGATAGGTGGAGGTTATCTCACATGAGCGCACAGTATGCACATGACTGATGCGTGACTAGATTGTATGACTCATGCATCTTGTATTGTGACTTATGATTACTGTACGCCCTAGTGACATCAAGGCCATAGCCTCCATAGACATATTGTGGATGGCCAGATGGGACACTGATAATCTGTTTGAGCACCGCGCTACCATAGATGGCCCTGAGTGAAAATTTCTAAAACCCTCTTGGTACCAGAGGACACCCCAACGTCGAAACCGAGTGGATATACATGAGTGCCTGAGTGTCGAATACCAGGAGGCCGCGTCTCCCACTGTGCCTTGGTCGTTTGGGAGGGGGTGTGGCCTTACCCCGCTCGAGGGAGTAGGCATAGCTAGGCTGAGTTTGACCAGCTCGAGGAATAGATCCGCTATTGATGAGCCAGGTAGGTATTGGCAGACTACTAGCTAGGCAGATAGTGAGGTCTCTTCCACTTACCCAGTTGTGCGCTTGATGGGGCGGCAGGTGGCGTGAAGTGTACTAGACCCCGGTGATGATCCAAGAGAAGAACCGTACTGATATGTGGACTTATTGAGAAGGAATTACATATTCATTCATTCACGATCCACTCGGGCTAGTGGTGTGCAACTATTTGTTACGTGTACCTTCACATGACCAGGATTTCGGCTCGGCGCGCGACTAACCTAAGACCAGGAGTTTACCACATTGAGTCTAACTATCCAAATTTAGGTATGGGACTAGTTTGGATAGAAGTCCCTTGTGATGGACCCCGTATCCTGTTATACTACATACTATCATCCCGACCTCACACTCAAGCTTGGTCATTTCATTCGCATCGCAAATTGTATCCGCATTCATATGACATTTTGGGTCGTTATGTTTTCTATACTTATATGGCCTAGACGGACTTAGCGGGATTTATATATTGCATTGTACCCTCTGCATCTGATATTTGGCTCTCTATGACAACTCATTTTCATTGCTGATCTGTATTGCGTATTCTGATATTATATGACTCATGGACTTAACAGTATATTTCCGTTTACTCTGATTACTCTGATTACTCTGATATCATATGATTTATGATCTTGTCAGTATTTTCGCTTGTTCCGATGATATATGATTTATGGGCTCTATGGTATACTTGGCACTTACCTTATGCACACACTTTCACCACCCTCTAAGCTTTCTATAAGCTTATGCACGATAGATGCGTGCAGGTGGCGTTAGGTTGCAGCAGCGTTGAGCTTGGAGTGTGCAGCTATCTTTTGGAGCTTTGATTTCGATATATGTATTTTCCTTTTAACATTGTATTCAAATGATTATATTAGTGGATATGTGATGATGATGTTGCCTTTATAATTTGGGTATACTTGTGATTATGCTTCTTATGAAACAGATGTACGTTGGAAAATCTTTCTTGTAGGATCCTAGGATCGGAACCTAGTGTATGAATACTGAGAGCTGAGAATGGGGTACTACGGAGGTTGTCAGCACCGGGTTCGGTGATCGGATTCCTGTGAATCCGATTTCGGGGTTTGGGGCATGACAACAACAATTTTATAAGATTAAAAAAAAATATTTACAAAATCTGTTTGATTAGTAAAGAATGTTAGCTGCGACCTATGATGAGTGATGTCCGTAGGATCCCTACCGTGGGCCCACCTTAATCTATGCATTGTATATCTACCCCATCCATCCATTTTCTTATATTATTTTAGAGAATTGAATAAAAAATGAAGCAAATACAACTCTCAGGTGGACCACACCACAGGAAACAGTGGTCATTGAATGTTGACCATTGAAAACTTCATTATCCACTATAATGTTTATTTGCCATCCAATCTATTATTAATAAGGTCACACAGCCTGGACGAAGGAAAAACATAAATATCAGATTGATCCAAAACCATTTGTGGCCCACAAAGGTTTTAATAATAAATGAGTATGGTTTCTTGTAGCGTGGTCAACTTGAGATTTGGATAGGCTTCACTTTTTGGCCTACTCTGTAAAATGAGCTTACAAAATGGATAGATGGCATATATATATATATATATATTCAATGTATACAATTAGATGGGTCCCACTCACATTGGGGGATTCGGAGTTGTCGGATTCTTTCTTTTACACTAGGATCACGTGGCATTGTACACAGCACCAATGTTGGTATTGTGTGCTACTAAAAAAAACCTTTGTGGGCTTCACCATGATTAGGGTTGAGCAAGCGACGACTTGGTAAACTTGACTCGTCCGACTCGACACGAATGGAGTAGGTGAGTCGATCTTAATCGAGTTGACTTCGTCCAATCCGAACTCAAAATGAGTCGAGTTCGAGTCACCTAGTAACTCGACTCGACTCGACTTGAAATCCAACTCGGTACTCACTCGACTTGATCCAAAACTCGACTCGACTCGACCCGAAATCCAACTCGGTACTCACTCGACTTGATCTGACACTCGACTTGTTCTCACTCGACTTGATCCGAAACTTGACTCGTATATATATTTAAAAAAACTTAGATATGACATTTCGGATCTAAGATGCCATGTAGCTATGGAGAGGCTGCAATTCTAGCAAGTAAATCTCGATTTTGAGTTGTTATCTTAGCTCGGGGATACCCACTTCACCTGACCCAACTCAGTCCAACTTTACCGGAATTGATACTTGTGATCAAGCTAGACTCAGTCCGAATTAGTCCAGGCCAGACCCGAACTCGGATTAGGTTAGGCATGCTGGACTCGGTACCATGTCAGGTCGAGTTTGGGTCAAGCCTATTTCAAAACCGAATTGAGTCGGGTCATCCTAACTCGATCCGAATCGACTCGATGCCCACTTTTAATCATGATAGTTGCTTTTTTATCCACATTGTTTACCCAAGCTGCCACTTTATCTAGTGAAATTTTGTCACCTTGCGAAATAACATCGTCACTTTGTGTAGTGGAACGAAGTCGCTTTATTCGAAAACACGTCATTTTATTAAGCGAAACCCTATCAATCTATCTGGCAACCCCATCACTTTATCTAGTGGAACATCATCACTTTATCTAATGGAACCCTGTTACTTTGATTAATAATCACGTCTATAACACACCGGTTCCTGAAACCCAAGTACACTACTCGTTTTTTAAAAACACGAGTGTTAACTTTTAAAGATAGCCCAAATTTCACATACATTTTTTCTTTATCAGAGTTAGCAATTTAATGGAATAGAAACAAATTAAGTATAAGAGGGAGTCTAAATATACATAACAAATCGAGTAGCTACCCGAGGGCTTAGACAAACCAATGTCTTAAGTTTTTACAATACACGATGGTAAAAATTAAATACGAATGAAATCACCAATCTTTGATGTGGACCCAATATTATAAAGGGCATAATTCAACGTGTGACTTAAATCATGTGGTGCCACCAACAATATAAACCATCCATTATTTTAATTTTTTTAGTCATTAGACAAAGTGACGGGGTTCATTGGACAAAGTGACAGTGTTATTAGATGAAGTGATAGAGTTATACTAAACAAAGTTACGAGGTATCCGGACAAAGCAACATGATTCCACTAAACAAAGTGACGAGGTAGCCCGACAAAGCAACATGATTCCACTAAACAAAGTAATAAAGTTAAACGAGACAAAGCAAATAGGGTTCCATTAGACAAAGTTACAGATTGTCGAAAAAAGTGATGATAGGTTGTCGAACAAAGTGACCTGGTTCCACTAAACGAAATGACGACGCTGGAAGACAAAGTGATTGGGTTTCACTAGACAAAGTGATGAGGTTACTAGACAAAGTGATGAGGCTATTGGACGAAGTGACGAGTTTTACTAGACAAAGTGATTGGGTTTTTGGACAAAGTGATAAGGTTCTATGATGGGATTTCACTAGATAAAGTGAAAGGGGTTCTAGACAAAGTGACATGGTTCTACTAGATAAAGTGACGTGATTATTGGACAAACTAGCGAAGTTCCATTAGACAAAGTGACGATGTTCCACTAGATAAATTTATGGAGTTGTCAGACAAATTGATAGGGTTTTGCTTAATAAAATGATGAGTTTTCGAATAAAGTGACTTGGTTCCACTAGACAAAGTGATAATATTTGTTACGCACCAAACTCGAAAACTGGGCTCACAAAATTTTCGATCACAGAATCCAGCGCCGACAGCCTCCGTAGTACCCCATTCTCGGCTCCTAGCGCCCATTCACCAGGTACCGATCCTAGGATGCTACGAGGAGGATTTTCAACATCAGTTTGATTCATAATAAGTCTAACTAAAGGCATAACCCACAAACAACAATAAAAAACTCCATCACATTTCCACCATGATAAAAAACTTTACAAGTACAATGAGTATAAAGGGAAATACAATGATAATGGACCAAAAGCTCCAAGATGATTTGCTATGCGCTCCTGCCTCAGCGCTGCTGTGGTCCAACGTCACCTGCATGCAACGGTCATGTATAAGCTTATGGAAAGCTTAGAGGGTGGTGTAAGTGTGTGCATAAGGTAGTAATATAATTATGCAGCATTAGAGTAATGCGAAATATACTGATGAATCCATGAATGATGTCGGCCATACCAAGGCCATGCGGTGCGAAATGCAACTCAAGCATGCGAATCCTCATCTAAGTTCACATATCAATATAGCTCAACTCTAAAATATAATCGGGGTCTAGTACACTCTAAGTCAGATTGTCGTCCCATTGCGCGCAATAAGGTGAGTGGAAAAGACCTCACTATCCGCCTACCAATATCGGACTCGGCTCGTCGATAGCAGACCCATTCCTCGAGCTGGTCAAACTCAGCCTAGCTTTGCCCCCTCCTCTCAGGCGGGTAAGGTCGCACCCCCTTCCAACCGACCACAACACAGTGGAAAGTGCGGCCTTCTGGTAATGGGCACTCGACGCTCATGTACCCACTGGATCTAGATGTTGGAGCAACCTCCTGGTACCATAAGGGTTTAGGGACTTTCACCCAGGGATATCTATAGCACCCCATGTAAATCAAGATTTTCGGTATCCAATCTTGCCAACCACGATACACCTGTGGAGACTACGGCTCTGATGTCGCTAGGGCATACAGTAACCATGTTACACAATGTGAAATACATGAATCACACTATCCAGTCATGCAGCAATCCTATGCGTATTGTGTGCTCATGAAGGGCAACACCGCCTATCCGAGAGCCCCTAAACAATCTACCCGAAGGCATATGCTATGATCAGTCACTTCTCATATCAAGCATATATATGATGCGTATGGTCATGAATCATGGAACTATACTAAACATGTTATATGGTAATAGATGTTGTTCATAGCGAAGATGGACCTAGACGACCTACAAGTGTGGTCCTAACAATGGGGCTTAGGGAGAATTATAATGCGGACATTTAACCAACTTTATTCTTACAATGTGGATGTCAAACCAACATTGTTCCCAAGGCATGACCGTCATAAACATCATTACACCAACCATGGTAGAATCACAATTGTAATGGACTTGTGTACATCCAATTGGGCCTCGACCCATGGGCCTTAGATACAACAAATGGGCATCATAACATGGGCCTTATGTATATCAGGTGGGCCTTAATGGATGGGCTATAACTATATCAAGATAGGTTTAATCATATTGGCCTCATATTATTAAGGTTGGCCTCAACAACGGGCCTCGTATATCACATTGGCCTAACCAACTGGGCCCCAAGTACATCACATTGGGCCTAGTCAAATGGGCCAAATGTATATCAAATCGAGCCCACCCTTATGTATTTGAGAACCGACATATTCATAAGTTATCAAAGAGATAGATGAAATGAAAATAATTATCAACTTAATTGGAAACTACCGTGGTCCTTAGGAATTTGAACGGTGGATGTCATTGTCCACTATTTCGATGGCGGGGGCCCATTTGAATTTTAATTTTGACTTATTCTTTACCTCATACCATAAATGATAACTCAAAATGGTTGGATGGTATGGATACAACACATGCATCATGCATGATGAGCCCCACCGTCCAAATAGTGAATGGTGTAGATAAACATATGCATCATGGGGGCTACAGAACTTGCTGATGTCGATGCACTAGCCATGCAGCTGGTAATAGGTACCCCAACCAATCCATTCTCTTGCTAGTGGGTCCCACCATCCCATCCTAATGGACGGTGGATATAACACATGTATCATGATAATGTGGTCCACGTCCCACGCTGGATGTACACAACAGCCATATAGTTGTTGTACGTTACAGCCACAGCTGCTTAGGAAGTCAGACGTGGGTCCCACGTAGGGCCCACCCACATGCATGTATATAATACATATATTATATAATATAAACATAGCTGCTGTTGTGCAACTTTATGTATTCACATATATATAAAAATTATATATTATAAAGTAGCTGCTGTTATGCAGCTTTATTTCTTAAAAAGGGAACAGAGGTGGGTCCCACGTAGGGCCCACCCTTCTTAGCTACTATATGATATCATATAATATATAATATATTATATCATATATTAATATAATATAATATAATATATTAATATTATATTAAATATTATGCAACGTCCAGGCCATGAACGGCCTGGACATGCGTATTCATTAAGGGAGGCCCCCACACGTGGGGTGGTCCCACCGTCCAATGACGATGGAGACCTCACACGTACTATGGTGTGGTCCACCAAATGGATGGACGGCATAGGTAGGTCCCATGGACCCCACGCCAGCTGACACTTCACTGTTGCCACCGCCACTAGGGATGGATGCCAAGACCTCAGCGTTGAAATGAGGTATCTTTCACACAGTCTACCACATGAGCTATGGGGGCCCACCGTTGAAACGAGGTATCTTTTACTCAGCCCACCACTGGAGCTGCCCCAGGTTGAAACGAGGTATCTTTCACTCGGTCTGCCACTTAGCTATGGATCTGGGTGTGGAGAATGGGCCCCACACGGACGTGGCCCCCACCATCCAGAGACGTTGGACAGTTTGGATAGAACACATACACCATGGTGTGGCCCCACACGTGGGGTGGAGGGTGTGGATGGGTCCCATGGACCCTACTGTCCATGCACACTCCACTGTTAGCTACTCCCACTATCAGCCAGACTACACTGTTAGCCACCCACGTCAGTCCACACTCATCGTCAGTTAACACATCACTGTTAGCTGCACCCTCCACTGGTGCATCCGCCAGGACTGATAGTATGGATGCACACCTCATCAAGGTAGGTCCCACATGGCCCACCTGTTTTGGATTAGCATGATATTTGTGTTTTGCCCATGGCACGTACCAGCCATGAAAACAGTGGGGTCTACATCAATGGATGGCGTGGATCATGCATCAAGTGGGCCATAGGCCATCATACACAAAAAAACAATGGAGAGAGAGAGAGAGAGAGAGAGAGAGAGAGAGAGGCATCAACGATGTCGGAGGTGATGGAGGGGCCCCGCCACTATGGGCCCCTCTTTGATACAAAACATACATCAAGGTGAGTCTTAATAGATATGGACCCTTAAATCAAATAAATGAATGTAATACAAAATCTAAAATCGCCCACCGTCTTCTTCTTGCTCCCTTGGCTTTCTTTGCTCCTTAGCTTTAATCCTAACAGAGGAGATGGAGTTTTGATGGTTGAGATGGGAGATGAGAGGGGAGGAAGTGGGCCACACACAAAGTTCTCATGGAGAAGGGAAAGAGCTTGGATGTGTGAGGCTTTCTCTTGCTTGGGAAAATGAGTTGAGAAAATGAGAGAGAGGGTTGTAAAGAGAGAGATGTGATAGAATGATGGATGGGAGAGAGAGGGATGGGTGTGTAAGGGCCTTTTTGACTATTGGGGTAAATGTTGTAAGAAAAGTATGGGCTTGTAAGAAACTTTTTGAATTTGGGGATTGCTTGGGGATGGGTGAGAGGTGATGGTGTACTTGACATGTACATGACATGATGAGATTGATTGATTGATTGAGTGATGTGACAAGTTGTCGAGATTCTCTCGAAATTCACACGCGCGGTGTTTTCCTCGCACCAAACGTTGGCCCACATCTCCTGGCCAGAGTATCGGATCGGCGCGCGAGACACGACATCGGAACCGTGGCGACGGCACGGTCGTAAGGTTATAAGTCTCGAGTTGAGTCGGCTCGAGTTGACAACATGTGACCCAGGGTTGCGCCCAAATACCAGTTAAGGGTCGAAGGTTGTCAGAATTCGACCGGGAAGACCTCGAAAGTCTATGGATCGGTACAGTCTAGGATACGGTGCTTACAGCTCTCCCCTCCTAATAAAAATTTCATCCTCAAAATTACACAATCATCGCAACTAGATATAACTTATGAGGAAGAAGAAACATAACATCATTATCATTATATAAAATCAGAGATAACATACAAAATACAACACAATCAATCATAAAAAAGGTGGGGATACGCTCTCGAATCTCCGCCTCGCGTTCCCAAGAAGCCTCCTCAACAGAATGGTGACCCCACTGAACCTTTACCAATGGAATGACCTTGGTTTGGAGGACCTGCTCCTTCCAATCAAGGATACGAACTGGCTGCTCAATATAGGAAGCGTCCTCCCGAATCTCTAACGGCTGCCAATCAACAATAGGAACGATGTCTGACCCACACTTCCTCAACATAGAGACATGAAAAACGTTGTGGACGCCGGACAATTGAGATAACAAGGCAAGCCGATAGGCCACGGCGCCAACGCACCCAGTGATCTCAAAAGTTCCTTTGAATCTCAGGGCAAGCTTGTTCTTCGCTCCAAATCGAGCTACGCCTTTCATGGGCGAGACCTTGAGATACACATGGTCCCATACATCAAACTCCAAGGGACGATGCCGACGATCAGCAAAACTCTTTTGCCAGTTCTGAGCTATGCGCATCCTCTGCCTGATGATATCAATAGCCTCTGACGTCTCCTGCACAAGCTCGGGACCTAGGAGACGGCACACTCCAACTTCGGTCCAACAACTTGGTGATCTGCATGATCTGCCATATAGTGCCTCAAAAGGAGTCATGCCAATGGTCACCTGATAGCCGGTGTTGTATGCGAACTTAGCCAATTGCAGATGGTCATTCCAGCTACCTCCGAAATCAATCGCGCAGGCCCGAAGCATATCCTCAAAGATCTGATTGACCCTCTCGGTCTGGCCATCGGTCTGTGGATGGTACGCGGTGTTGAGCTGCAAATCAGTCCCCATCGCTCTCTAAAAGCTCTCCCAAAACTGAGACGTGAACCTCGGGTCTCAGTTAGAAACATCGAGACTGGAACACTATGCAGTCTTACAATATCCTCGATGAATAATTTCGCAAGCCGGTCCGAAGGCCAAGTCGCACGAATCAGAAGAAAATGTATCGACTTCGTCAAACGATTAACGATAACCTAGATGGCGTCATGACCGCACTGAGTCCTCGGCAAGCCCATAATGAAATATATTGATACGTGCTCCTACTTTCACATTGGAACACTTAACGACTGCAATAGACCAGAGGATTTCTGATGATCGGCCTTGACACACTGGCACGTATCACACTTAACCATAAAACTGGCGATCTGGCTCTTCATCCCCGCCCAAAAATACTGTCGCCTCATGTCACGGTACATCTTCGTCGAGCCAAGATGGATAGAAAACCATGATCGATGTGCCTCGACCATAAGATCTCTATGTAACTCGAAAATATCCGGGACACATAATCGGCCTTTGAAGCGAAGTCCACCATCTGTACCAATTTGCCAATCTGCCTGACTATCAGATGTTGCCTCTGCTCGATAATCCTGTAACGACTTGTCTACCTACTGAGCCTCGATCACCCTTACGACAAGAGAGGGTTGAATCGACAGGCTCGATAACTGCACAATAGAATACTGCAAGCTAAACTCAAAGTCGTACTTTGCTATATCCTCGAGCATCCTCCACTCCTAAATCATCATATGCGCCACCAGGTCTCGTGGTTAACAGCTGAGGACATCTGCCACCACATTCACCTTACCTGGGTGGTACTGGAAATAAAAATCATAGTCCTTTAGGAGCTTCATCCAGCGCCTCTGCCTCATGTTCAAATCAGACTGCGAGAAGAGGTACTTCAAGCTCTTGTAGTCAGAAAAGAGCTCGAACCTAACCCCTTAGAGATAGTGTCTCCACACCTTCAGTGCGAAGATAACTACAGCGAGCTTTAAATCATGCGTGGGGTAGTTTAGCTCATAGACCTTGAGCTGACGAGACGCGAAGGCCACTGGTCTCCCCGTGCTGCATCAGGACAGCACCCAACCAATATGTGAGGCATTGGTGAATACAAAAAATCCGTCACTCCCAGAGGGAAGGGTGAGGACAAGAGTGGACGTCAGACGGTCCTTCAACTCCATAAATGCTCGCTCGCAGGCGTCCCTCCAAATAAACTCTGCGTCCTTCCGAGTCAACCTGGTCAACGAGGCTGCAATACGAGAGAAGCCTTCAATGAAACACCGGTAGTAGCCCGCCAAACCAAGGAAACTGCGGATCTCGGACGCAGTCGTGGGCTAGCCCCACTGACGCACTGCCTCCACCTTCGAGGGGTCCACTACGACGCCCTCCCTTGTCACCACATGACTGAGGAACTTCACCTCCTCCTGCCAAAACTTGCACTTCTCCAGCTTTACATATAGCTGGTATGCGCAAAGGGTGTATAAAGTAACCTCCATATGCTGCTTGTGCTCCTCACGGGTCCTCGAATAGATCAGAATGTCGTCGACGAAGACTACAACAAACTGATCAAGATAAGGGCGGAAGACCTCGTTAATCAACTGTATGAAGACAGCAGGTGCATTGGTCAGTTCGAAGGACATGACCTGAAACTCAAAATGCCCATAATGCATCTTAAATGCCGTCTTTGGAATGTCCTCCTCTCGAACCCGAATCTGATGATAACCGAAACGCAGGTCGATCTTCGAAAAGAACTGTGCACCCTGTAGCTGATCAAACAAATCATCAATCCTCAGGAGCGAATATTTGTTCTTGATCGTGACCCTTTTGAGCTCGTGATAATCTACGTAGAGCTTCAACGAGCCATCCTTCTTCTTCACGAAGAGTACCAGCACTCCCCACGGCGAACTGTTCAAACGAATAAAGCCCAACTCGTGCAATTCGTCTAACTACTTCTGCAGTTCCTGTAACTCCAACGGTGTCATACGATATGGAGCCTTCAAAATAGGCATGATACCGGGCACAAGATCAATCTGAAACTCTGTGAGCCGGCGAGGCGGTAATCTTGGAATCTCCTGAAACACATCGAAAAAATCACAAACAATCAGCATCTGATCAATACAAGCGGCAACAGGCTCCTCAACGGTGCAGGACATCAAGCAAGACAATGGCTCTCCCCGGGGCTCTGCAACGAACTGAAACTGTCGCAAGCCTGGTATACAAAATGTGACTGTCCTCGCGGAGCAGTCCAAGATGGCGTGATACTGGCAAGCCAATCCATGCCCAAGATAACGTCGAAATCTGACATCGGCAGCATATACAAGTCGGTGGACAAGAAAATCTCTCCAACTAGCACGGGGCAAGATGAACAAATGCGACCTAATACAGTAGTCTTTCCCAAGGGCGTCGATACGGTCAACCCCTCTCGAGCAAACTCTGTCGGCAATCTAGTCGAACGGTAAAATCTCTCGGATATAAACGAGTGCGAAGTACCGAAATCAAATAAAACTCAAGCGATGCATGTTGAGACTGGAAGTATACCCTCAACGACTCTTCCAGATGACTAAGGATCCTGCTGGCCCGCATAAAATCTAGCCTGAGCCTACTGAGGAGGTGCTTGTCCCCTCTGAGCATGCTGTTGCTGCTGCTATCGCTGAGGTGGTTAAAACTGCTGCCTTTGCTGCTACGGCCTCGGAGGTTGGTGTTGATGCTGCTGCTGAGGTGGCCTCGGTGGTGGGGACTGTTGTTGCTACTGCTGTGGGGGTCTTTAGTGTGGCTGTGGTGGAGGCTGCTGTGGACCTCTCTGCTACTGCTGCTGGTGGGGGCGGGGGCACTCCCACACACGGTGCCCTGTCGCACCGCACCTAAAACAAGAGCCGGTGAACTGCCTCGGAGGTGGTGCTAGAGGTGCTGCTGGTGCTCGAAAGGCTGGGCGACCTGTGCGCCTCTGCTGTGGTTGACCTTGCTGGGAATCACTAGAAGAAGCATGCCTCTTTCGGTCCCTCCTTTGACCGATATCAGATTGAGAACCGGCCCACTCAGCCTTAAAAATTTGGGCCTTCCGTACCACCCCTTTGAACGTAAGGAGCTCATGCCCAATGACACGGTCTCGAAGACCGTAACGCAAGCTATCCTCAAATCGGCGGGCTCTCCGCTCCTCATCATCTACCAGGTATGGTGCAAATCTGGACAGTGCTACAAAATGAGCCGTATACTAAGCCATTGTCATATCACCCTGCACCAGGGCCTCGAACTCCAACGCTCGCTATCGTCGGATGTGATCAGGAAAGTACTGTCGGTCAAACCAATCTACAAAATCCTCCCAAGTCCACACAAAATCGGTGCCTGCTGCTCGGGAGACTGATGTCCACCAGTGCTCAGCCTCACCATGGAGAAGAAATACTGCTAATCGGACTCGCCGCTCAGTCATACATCCTATCGTATCAAATATCTTCTCCACTTCGGAGCGCCATCTCTCAGCTACTGTCAGGTCTGGCTCGCCTTGGAAACGAGGGGATCGAGCCGTCGGAACTCTCGAAGGAGGGCACTCGCAGGCTCCTACTCGACCTGGGTAAGTGAAACAACGGGGCGCCTGCCCTGCCTCTGAAGGGCGGCCGTTACAGCCTATAACATCTGCTATAACTAAGAGGCACTCACGAATACGGTTGGATCCGCATCGGTCTCTGGTGGAGGAGCAACATCCTCAGGATGGGCAGTAGGAACCTCTGGTGGTGGAGTGAGGATCGTAGGTGGTAGGGCGGGAGCCGCAGGTGGTGGAGCGGGTGTCTCAGGTGGTGAAGCGGGAGTTGATCGGGTCACTCTCCTGCGCGGCATGTCCTATAGGAAAGAGCAAAGGAGCCTATCAACTTTGAAAACTCTCGAAGGCACGCACGTTAAGGGTCTGTAATAAAAGATCGCTAGGCTATCCGAACTTAGGACTTAATCATTCATAACAGACATGTAATGTTGTTCTTAGTTATTCCCAAGTTATGCTCTGATACCAACTTCTGTCACTCCCCAAACTCGGAAATCGGACTCACAAACTTCTCGATCGCAGAATCCAGCGCCGATAGCCTCCATAGTACCCCATTCTCAGCTCCCAGTGCTCATTCACCAGGTTCCGATCTTGGGATGCTACGAGGAGGATTTTCAACATCAGTTTGATTCATAATAAGCATAACCAAAGGCATAACCCACAAACAACAACCAAAAACTCCATCACATTTCCACTATGATCAAAAACTTTACAAGTACAATGAGCATAAAGGAAAATACAATGATAATAGATAAAAAGCTCCAAGATGATCTGTTATGCGCTCCTGCCTCAGCGCTGCTACAATCTAAGGTCACCTGCATGTAATGGTCGTACATAAGCTTATGAAAAGCTTAGAAGGTGGTGTAAGTGTGTGCGTAAGGTAGTAATCTAATTATGCAGTATTAGAGTAATGCGGAATATGCTGATGAATCCATGAATGCTATTAGCCGTACCAAGGCCATGCGGTGCAAGACATGAATGATGTCGGTTATACCAAGGCCATGCGGTGTGAAATACAACTCAAGCATGCGAATCCTCATCTAAGTCCACATATCAATATAACTCAACTCTGAAATATAACCGGGGTCTAGTACACTCCAAGTCAGATTGCTGCCCATCACGTGCAATAAGGTAAGTGGAAAAGACCTCACTATCCGCCTGCCAATATCGGACTCGGTTCGTCGATAGCGGACCCATTCCTGGAGCTGGTCAAACTCAACCTAGCTTTGCCCCCTCCTCTCGGGTGGATAAGGCTGCACCCCCTTCCAATCGACTACGACATAGTAGAAAGCGCGGCCTTCTGGTAATCGACATTCGGCGCTCATGTACCCACTCGGTCTAGATGTTGGAGTAACCTCCTAGTACCATAAGGGTTTAGGAACTTTCACCCAGGGATATCTATAACACCCCATGTAAATCAAAATTTTTGGTATCTAATCTTGCCAACCACGATACGCTTGTGGAGGCTACGGCTTTAATGTCGCTAGGACGTACAGTAACCATGTCACACAATGCGAAATGCATGAATCACACTATCCAGTCATGCAGCAATCCTGCGCGTATTGTGTACTCATATAGGGCAACACCGCCTATCCGGGCGCCCTTAAACAATCTACCCGAAGGCATATGCTATGATCAGCTTCTCATATGAAGCATACATATGATGCGTATGGTCATGAATCATGGAACTATACTAAACATGTTATATGGTGATAGATGTTGTTCATAACGAAGATGGACCTAGACGGCCTACAAGTGTGGTCCTAACAATGGGCCCTAGGGAGAATTATAATGCGGACATTTAACCAATATTATTCTTACAATGTGGACGTCAAACCAACATTGTTCCCAAGGCATGGCCGTCATGAACATCATTACACTAACCATGGTAGAGTCACACATTGTAATTGACTTGTATACATCCAATTGGGCCTCGACCCATGGGCCTTAGATCCAACAAATGGGCCGCATAACATGGGCCTTATGTATATCCGGGGGGACTTAATGGATGGGCCATAACTATATCAAGATGGGTCTAATCATATGGGCCTCATATATATTAAGGTGGGCCTCAACAACGGGCCTCGTATATCACATCGGCCTAACCAATTGGGCTCCAAGTACATCACATCGGGCCTAGTCAAATGGGCCAAATGTATATCAAATCGGGCCCACCCTTATGTATTTGAGAACCGACATATTCATAAGTTATCAAAGAGATAGATGAAATGAAAATAATTATCAACTTAATTGGAAACTACCTTGGTCCTTAGGAGTTTGAACGGTGGATGTTATTGTCCACTATTTCGATGGCGGGGGCCCATTTGAATTTTAATTTTGACTTATTCTTTACCTCATGCCATAAATGATATCTCAAAATGGTTGGATGGTATGGATACAACACATGCATCATGCATGATGGGCCCCACCGTCCAAATAGTGAACGGTGTAGATAAACATATATATCATGGGGGCTACAGAACTTGCCGATGTCGACGCACCAGCCATGCAGCTGGTATGAGGTACCCCAACCAATCCGTTCTCTTGCTGGTGGGTCCCACTGTCCCATCCTAATGGACAGTGGATATAACACATGTATCATGATAGTGTGGTCCACGTCCCACGCTGGACGTACACAACAGCCATATAGCTGATGTACGTTGCAGCCACACCTGCTTAGGAAGGCAGAGGTGGGTCCCATGTAGGGCCCACCCACATGCATGTATATAATACATATATTATATAATATAAACATAGCTGTTGTTGTGCAGCTTTATGTATTCACATATATATAAAAATTTTATATTATAAAGTAGCTGTTGTTATGCAGCTTTATGTCTTAAAAAGGGAAAAGAGGTGGGTCTAAGTAGGGCCCACCCTTCTCAGCTACTATATGATATCATATAATATTATAATATAATATATAATATATTAATATAATATAATATAATATAATAATATTATATTAAATATTATGCAATGTCCAGGCCATGGACGGCATGGACATGCGTATTCATCAAGGGAGGTCCCCACACGTTGGGTGGGTCCCACCGTCCAGGGACGATGGAGACCTCACACACACCATGGTGTGGCCCACCAAATGGATGGACGGCATAGGTGGGTCCCATGGACCCCACGCCCGCTGACACTTCATTGTTGCCACTGCCACTAGGGATGGATGTCAAGACCTCAGCATTGAAATGAGGTATCTTTCACACAGTCTACCACGTGAGCTATGAGGGCCCGCCGTTAAAACGAGGTATCTTTTACTCAGCCCACCACTGGAGCTGCCCCAGGTTGAAACAAGGTATCTTTCACTCGGTTTGCCACTTAGCTATGGATCTGGGTGTGGAGAACGGGCCCTACACAGACGTGGCCCCCACCATCCAGAGATGGTGGACGGTTTGGATAGAACACATACACCATGGTGTGGCCCCACACGTGGGGTGGAGGGCGTGGATGGGTCCCATAGACCCCACTGTCCATACACACTCCACTGTTAGCTACTCCCATTGTCAGCCAGACTACACTGTTAGCCACCCACGTCAGTCCACACTCACCGTCAGTTAACACATCACTGTTAGCTGCACCCTCCACTGGTGCATCCGCCAGGACTGACGGTGTGGATGCACACCTCGTTAAGGTGGGTCCCACATGGCCCACCTATTTTGGATTAGCATGATATTTGTGTTTTGCCCATGGCACGTACCAGCCATGAAAATAGTGGGGTCCACATCAATGGATGGCGTGGATCATGCATCAAGTGGGCTATAGGCCATCATACACAAAAAACACAATCGAGAGGGGGAGAGAGAGAGAGAGAGAGAGGCATCAGCGATGTCGGAGGTGATGGAGGGGCCCCGCCACTATGGGCCCCTCTTTGATACAAAACATACATCAAGGTGGGTCCTAATAGATATGGACCCTTAAATCAAACAAATGAATGTAATACAAAATCCAAAATCACCCACCGCCTTCTTCTTGCTCCCTTGGCTTCCTTTGCTCCTTAGCTCAATCCTAATGGAGGAGATGGAGTTTTGATGGTTGAGATGGGAAATGGGAGGGGAGGAAGTGGGCCACAAACAAAGTTCTCATGGAGAAGGGAAAGAGCTTGGACGTGTGAGGCTTTCTCTTGTTTGGGAAAATGAGTTGAGAAAATGAGAGAGAGGGTTGTAAAGAGAGAGATGTGATAGAGTGATGGATGGGAGAGAGAGGGATGGGTGTGTAAGGGCCTTTTTGACTTTTGGAGTAAATGTTGTAAGAAAAGTACGGGCTTGTAAGAACTTTTTGACTTTGGGGATTGCTTGGGGATGAGTGAGAGGTAATGGTGTACTTGACATGTACATGACATGATGTGATTGATTGATTGATTGAGTGATGTGATAAGTCGTAGAGATTCTCTCGGAATTCACACGCGCGACGTTTTTCTCGTACCGAACGCTGGCTCACATCTCCTGGCCAGAGTATCGGATCGGCGCGTGAGACGCGGCATTGGAATCATGGCAATGGCGCCGTCGTAAGGGTATAAGTCTCGGGTTGAGTCAGCTCGAGTTGACGGCGTGTGACTCAGGGTCACGCACAAATACCGGTTAAGGGTCGAAGGTTGCCGAAATTCGACCGGAGAGACCGCGGAAGTCTACGGAACGGTATGGTCTAGGATATGGGGCTTACAATATTTCTGTGTAAAATGATAGGATTTCACTAGATAAAGTAGCGGCTTGTCAAACAAAATAATGGGGTTTCAATAGACAAAGTGACGGGTTCATTTGACAAAGTGATAGGGTTCCATTAGACAAAATGATGGGGTTCCATTAGATAAACTAATGTGTCCATTTTATATAATCATCATGGTGGGTCCTATAAATTTCAAGGGTAGATGTCTCTCTTCCAAATATTTTATTTGGTGCAGCTCACATGAATCTCGTGTTAACCTAAATTTTTTGGATTCGGGCCTAAATAATTACTCATTTAATTGTCAGAATGGATTTTGCATACACATCATGGTGGGGCCCCGCCAAAAATTCAATCCCCCATACTTCTCCAATTGTAAAGAGAGTTTATATATATATATATATATATATATATATATATATATATATATATATATATATATATATATGTATGTATGTATGTATATATTTGTATGGGGCATGACTCTTGATTTTTTCGGGGCCCATCATGATGTTTATGCAATATCCATTATAACCATTGGCTATTAAGTCCCATATTGAGCTTAGAGATATGCACTAAAGAAAATAGTTAGGAGAGAGATGTCCACCCTTTATTTTAAAGGGTCAAACATTGTACTTACATCAAAATTCACTTTCACGGCTAGATTATTAAAAAAGAAAAAAAAATCATTTTACCAAAAATCATACCGATACATGAATCACTTGGGCTAAACTAATGGAAACAATTTGGAAGGCAATGATTGTTTATCCACTATTTACAATCATGTGGTCAACCTGAATTATAGATAGAACTGATTTTTTCGGCCTATGGCGTAAAATGGGGGGACGCATCTTGTGGTCCAGGTTGATTTTCTAGAAAACATCACAGTATGGCCCACCTAAGCCACTGACAATTTGCTCATACGAGTGGCTTTGACAAAGGGGACACTAGTAGCATATACCACCAACTGCAGTACTATGTGTTATTGGAAAGGCTCTGATGGCTCCACAATGATGTATGCATTTTATCCACGCCGTCCATCCATTTTTACAGATCATTGTAGTTCATGAGCACAAAATTGAGGAAGATCTAAATCTTAGGTGGACCACACCACAAGAAACATGGATGATTAGAAGATTAAAAACTTATTGGGGGCTACAAAAGTTTTAGATCAAGTTGATATTTATATTTTCTCTTCATCCATGTCTTGTGTGGTCCACTTGAGATATCGATCTATCTATTTTTAGACTCATGCCCTGATGTAAGTAGGCAAAATGGATAAACAGTGTGGATATAAAAACAACCATTATGTTTAGAGGTAGGCATCGAGTCGATTCAAACCGAGTTAGGGATGACTCGACTCGATTCGGTTTTGAAATATGCCTGACTCGAACTCGACCTGACTTAGTACCAAGTCCAGCATGCTTAACCCGATCTGAGTCCGGGTCTCGCTTGGACTAATCCGGACTGAGTCTGACCTGATCACAAGTACCAATTCTGGTCAAGTCTTAAAATAATATGAGAAAACGGATGAATGGAGTAGATATACAACGCATATATCAGGGTGGGCCCACGGTGAGGATCCTATGGACATCACTCATCTGGGTCGTAGCTAATATTCTTTGCTAATCAAGTAGATTTTGTAAGTGAGATTATATGGCCTAATTAAATTTTAGAAGAAAGAAATTGGAGGCGGATTAGCTACCGACAGGTTAAGTAGCTAGACTTGCTACTGAAGTGACGCCACCAAGTTCAGTGGGGCCCACCATGATGTTTGTGTTGTATCCACATTGTCCATCCATTCAAAGAGATCATTTTAGGGCATGATCAAAAGAATGAGGCAGATTCAAAGATGGAGTGGACCCCGCCACAGAAAATAGTGAGGAGAGTGACATCCACTCTTGAAGCCTTCCTAAGGTCCACCATGATTTTTATTTGAGATCCAACCCATTGATAAGTTAATACAGACATTAAAGAAGGGAAAACACAAATATCAACTTGATCGAAAACTTTTGTGACCCTTAGAAGTTTTTAATGGTGGCATGACTCTCTCCTCTGTTTTCTATGGTGCGGTCCACTCGAGTTTTGGATCTGATTCACTCTTTGGCTCATGCCCTAAAATGATCTCTCCAAATGGATGGATGGTGTGGATACAAAATATACATCATGGTGGGACCCACATAACTAGGTGACATCACTTTAGTAGGGAGTCTCGGTACTCAACCCGTGCGCTGAATCCTCAAATGGAAGGAAGCGAATTGCGTAGTGCGGATTGCATGGTGAGTAACTCACTATGTTTAGCATCTTTGTGGGGTCTACCATGATTTATGTATTTTATCCACTTCGTCCATCAATTTTACCAGATACTTTTAGGGCTTGAGACAAAAAATGAAGCATATACAATGTTCGAATGGACCACACTATAGGAAACAGTTGAATTGAACGTTTATCGTTGAAAATTTCTTAGGGGCTACAAAAGTTTTGGATTAAGCTTATATTCATGTTTTCCCTTCATCCATGTCTGTATGATCTTATGAACAGGTTGGATGACAAATAAACATCACTGTGGGGCCTAGCACGGTTTCAATGGTGGAAATCATTATCCCCATTGTTTACTGTGGTATGATCCACTTGATATTTGGATATACTTCAATTTTGGGTTCAACCCCTTAACTTAGATGGAAAAAGGGATGGACAGCGTGGATAGAACACATACATACAAGGTGGGCCCAACTAAGTTTACTCATTATGATAATAGCGTACTGTACTCAGTAGGCAATCCGATTTCCCAATGGAAACCGTCGAACATTTTGGTTAGAATTTTCCTGAAATGTAATTTTTTTAATATATTTAAAAAACTGGTGATGTGGCACTAACAATAACGTGGACCAATGATAAAGGTGGAATCAGCTGCTAACTATTTCCACGGAACAGAGAATCCACACTCTTATTTCATTGAGAAATTTTAATTAGACATAATGTCTAATATGTAACGCCCCAACTTTTCAGGACCCAAGTACACGACCCGTTTCTCAAAAACCCGAGTGTTAACCTTAAAGGATGGTCAAATTCGAGTATATATATTTTTTCTTTCATCAGAGTAAGCAAATGAGTGTAGTGTGGACAAATCGACATAAAGGAAAATTTCATTATCATTCAAATATGCCCATAATGACTTATACAAACCAATGTCTCCAAAATTTACAAATAAAAGAATTATATGATCTAATACATGAGAAATAATAGAAAGCATATAAATATAAGCCGCAAGATCACATAACTCCTCCAAGCATACAGTCATGCATTTCTGGTGAACGTACCCTGCTCCTTATCAAGTCAGAATATGCAAATTACTTAAGCCATCTGTACTACCTATACGGTTTTATATTTGATGGATGAGTGGCCAACTCAGTGTGAATTCCCCTCAAGATTACACACCGCCGCATTAGGTAAGAAATAGTATAAAACATACAGACAACCAAAACAGAGTAAATGCAGTCTTATTAGATGCATGGATGCATGAATGTAATGATCGACCCGGGTAAAACATCCAGACGGTTTGTGCCCCGGGTAAAACATCCAGATGGGCAATGTCCTGGGAAAAACATCCGGACGGACATTGGGGTCATCACCCAGGGATAAGACTGGTCATTAGCGCAACATTCAGCGTAATCCTAGGGCATGATAATCCGAGTCAATATCATCATCGAATGACTGGTCATAAGCGCAACATTCAGCGTAATCATAGGGCAGAGTGATCCAAGTCATCGAAATATGCCATGTATGCATGATTAACCAAGTCATTATTAGTCCATTTACAACCAGCCAATTTAGGTAAGCTCAAAGGTCACTACGGGGAGCACATAGCCCAGGGTAGGCCGACGGCTCGGGCATAGTGTCCCATTGCCACCATCCCCGGCCCATGAGACTACCACCTTAGGATGTTTAATGGAACCCCATCGACTAGTGGCCAATCAAATTACAATATATGGGGCTTACCATCGCATGGTTGCACAGAATAAAACATCGAACCCATATAGGAAAAATACTAGAACAAAGCCACATAGGGCGATATCAAAGTAGGCCACATAGGGCGAGTATCAGAACTGTGCGATAAAAGACCATCCTTGAAAGCCATTGGACACAACAACTCTAGATGGTAGGCCTACATCAATGATCCATTTAGACCATCAATCAATAACCACTAAGCCGAAGGCCCATTTTAATCACAACCAGTCGGGTTACATTCCAAGTATGGGTGTACATTTATAGATGGGGGTTTCCCACTAATGTACCAGTTTGAAGTCCATAAGCAATACACAATAATCCACAAGCATGAACAAATATATAGGATAATCATAAAGCATGTAATACATCAATTCAATTTCCACCAACTAACACATGTGATTATAAAGGGAGATATCAATTATAAATTTAAATAAAAACTATAATTTAAGCTAATGAGAAGATGGAAAGCTCAAGGGGAAGAATCATCACCATACAAGTTGTAGGGCGTCCTTTGGTGTGAGCCCTCTCGAGAAGCTAGCGTCTCTGCGTCACTTGAACAGATTCCTAGAGAAATCCCTTGCATTAGCTAATAAGTTCTAAGATTTTAGGACGCCATGGTTGGTCGAATGGCCCAAATCATGATGGTTTAGTGTTTATTTGAGAGGGTACAAGCCTAATAATACTTGTCCCAATAAGTGGGCGTAATATACTGTTATTTAGTTGGTGGGGTCCATTGCACGGACTGTGCAGACAAGCATTTATATCATGGTGGGGCCCACATACATGGCCCAACGTCATATGGGTGAGCTAGCACACTACTTCTATCTCATGTACATCACACAGTGTATCCCTGTATACTTCACGTATATGATATTTGTAACCTAGGGTACATATGTACATATATATGTATATTATACATATATCACATGAGTTCTGTGTGGACGATGTGGATGTGTGTCCAGGCGCACTGCATCCCGACCTTAGACGGTTTATATTCAGTGTGCACAACGTGGGTTCCACACGTGCAGGACTCACCATGCATAAATATATGAGGCATGCCCACCTAGGCACCCAGGCACCTGCACACCTTCATATTTGTGACATGGGTGTCAAATCCAAACGATCCATAAGATGTGGAATCCCAAGAAACCCTAGGAGGTAAATTTTCATCCTGATCTAGGATTCTGGTGGGCCATAGCAAAGATAAATGCACTTTCAAGGGAAGAAACTGTTTGCATTAATCATGGCCCACCCAAGTTTTGGTTCAAGGTAAAAATGGGAACCAGGGGGTTTTATGAGGTTCTGCTCCAAGTGGACCATTCAGATTTTTCAGATTCATCAGCCATGGGGAGATCTTGAAATTTTACAGTGGCTTACGTGAACTGACATATTATGTCTTCACTCCCTGGTGCATGCATGCACCGTCAATTTACTTCACGTGTGGGGCCTACCACGTTTACATCCACCCATGCATCATATATATGTATACCCTATATAGTATAGCATCACGTATATCGTATATTTTACATAATATATACACTTATTTATGGACCGTTGAAGCGTCCAGCAACCACCGTCCAGATCTTCTTGACAGTGCAGATGGATTTCTCTCAACCCGGCAAGACAGTGGACGGTGTGGATATGCAGTAGGGTGGCCCACAACATTCGTACAACCCACCATCATTTAGATAATCCATTGAATGGGCAGACCGCCTAGATGCAGTACGCCCATCAGTGGTGGGCTCCCACGAGGTGCAGCCCACACAGACATATATGTATATGATATACCTAGGCTTGGTGGGTCCCGCGTAAACATGGGTGTCAAATCCGAACGGTCCATAAGATGTAGAATCCCAAGAAACCTTAGGAAGTGATTTTTCACCATGATCCAAGGTTCTGGTGGGCCATAGAAAGAATAATTTCAATTTAAAGGAAGAAACTGTTTGCATTCCTTGTGGCCCACCGAAGTTTCGATTTAAAGTAAAATTTGAAACCAAGGGGTTTTATGAGGTGCTGCTTCATGTGAACCATTCGGATTTCCCAGACTCATCATAGCTGATGAGATCTCAACTTTTTGCAACCAGTTTACGTGAACTGATTGGCAGGTTAACAGTATGTACTGTTTACACGTCCTGGTGTGTACATACACCATTCTTTCTTTTTCCCAGGTGGGTTCTACGTGGACCTTCCACATATACAATTCAAGGTGGGCCCTAAGTCCGAAGCCAGAATGGATGGACGGCCTAGATGTACCCCACCTACGTCCCACTGTGTGGACGAACGGTGCATGCGCACATGCTACACACGTAGACATGTGTTCTTAAAAAGGGGCGTCCAGCGCTGGACCTCATTGAAGGACGTCCAACACATGGTCCGCTGCTGGGCCATCGTCCCTAATGGACGATCCAAATCATGCTACTCGGGGTGGCCTACCATGGTGCAACTCACTATTAGTTGGTGGGGCCCATGGTCAATGTAGGACCTGCAATCAGGGCGGCCCACAACTGAGGCCCACCTGCATTTGTGCAGGCCCAAGCCAGCAGTCAGCCCATCAGCCTACGTGAACAGTCCTCCCCCCACAAGCAGCGTCTTCTTCTCCTTCCCTCGGCCTGGTTGCTGCGGTTTAAGGTCCGGTTTGGGACCCACTCACGGCCCATCTTCTGATCAGCCCTGAGGCCGGATTGAAGACGATCCAAGGCCGGTCTGAGAGCTCGAATCAAGGCCCGTACCCAGCCTAAACAGAACCCGAAACAGGGACGTTTGATGGCATGATGGACGGCCTGTGTTCAGCTCCAAACAGGGACTAAACTCGTTGTTTTCTCGGGCTGACTCTCAGCCATTGATTGGCTGGTCTCCCGTCGAAGCTGAGCTGATTTCGAGCTTCTATAAAGAGCTCAAAACAGAGCTTCCGTTCCACCCTGTCCATGGCCTGACGCACGGCCATAATTTGGCCGGGTTTTTGCCCGAAACAGATGCTGCAGATGGGGTGGTTCTCAACCCGGAACAGAGCCATGGATTGGCTCAGTTTCGGTTTCAAACAGAGACCCAGCGGTTGGCTCCATTCTAGCCTAAAAATAGGGACCTACTTAAATGCTTTGCTTTAGGTGTGAACACAGCCATTACTTGGCTGGCTTTCAACCCATCTATGACCACATTCAGGCCTGGTATTTGCCTGAGACCCGACCATCATTTGGTCAGTCCCAGCTCTAAACAAAGGCTTAAAATGGACCGCTTAATCAACACAAGGGTATTTGTCGGTTTGCTTTCTATCCGAAAGCTTGGCCATTGATTGGCCATCCTTCATCCTAATACAACCATCACTGTGGCCTCAACCTAACTAAAACAGAAAGAAAGAAATAGAAGGAGAAATGGTCACCTGTGGAGGAGAGAACAGCTCTCTGTTTTTCTTTCTCTTACACTCTCTCTTTCTTCCTCTCTTGATACGAATTTCCTAGGGCTACAGGGCCCATCTTATAGAGGGAGTGAGAGAGAGAGAACAGTTGGGATTGTTTCCCCAACGGATGGCTAAGATTCATCCTTCTTAAAGGGGAAGGGCGGTTCTTTTTCTCCCTTTTACCACAGGCTCGGGTCTGGTGGTTTTTGGCACGGATTGGACGGTGGCATTCAATCTCCTTCGTCCGTTTACAAGTGATCAAACGGTTATACCGTTTTGATTGTGTGGGTCCCATGAAGGATTTGAACGGTTTAGAATGCTCGGAGAACGATCGTGGTGGCCCACTTATAGGTTTGAAGTGGGTCAGTTTGAAATAGAGAGAGGAAGGGCGGGAAGATATTTGAGAAATGCTCGGTCAGCGCTAGTTTGATCGAGCCATTGGGTTTAGTACACCTCGTGCCCAAGCACTCTTTGTGTACATGCATTGTGTAGGGGCCCACTGAAATGTGATTACCATGATCTACTCTGTTCATTTGTATTGGGGGACATTACCCAGGGATCCTGGTTCACTTTGGGTTGATAATATGCCCTACGTGGCCCGTTACATAAATCCTAAGGCCGTCAGTTGCCCATATGTCGAGATCCGTTGATCAGGTGAGCCTAATAGACTTTTTTAACGGTTAATATAGGGTATTAGTTATGATGAAGGCTTTGTTTGTCATTAACGAATTCTAAAGTGTTGGTGACAAGTGTGTTGCATCAGAATTAACTAGCATAATGGCTTCAATCTTTGAGTGTTCGAGTGGCCTCACCTTCCCGATTATCGTAGGGAGTATTCTGGCTCCTGGAGACCCTGATGGATGACTCTAATGTCGACGGGAATCCCCATCCTGTGTATGTCGAGTTCACGTTTTGGTTAACCCAAGTAATTTTTAGTTTAGTGTGGGTTTAAAAGGTAACACCCGAGTACTGAAAGTACGGGGTGTTACATAATATTTCTTACTTATGGTGGTCGTGAGTTATATTGAATTATCATGCTTCTTCTTACTAAGAAAACTCGATTTACACTCTTCAATCAAATATATGCAGTGTGAGACACATAAGACTATAATGCTTCCTAAAAGATTGCATTACACCAAATTTGATAGTGATATAAACAATTTGTCCTAATCTCCAACTTATCCTAAACAATTATTATGATCACACTTAATCGAACACGTTTGATTTCATATATATACGTGCGCAAATCCTAATGCTCTAATTGTAACACAACCTTAATTACTTTTAATATTAAATGGATTTTATCTTTGCAAATTTGATTGATCAAAACCTATTAAAATATTAGTATAATAACATAAATACTTTTTCAAAATCTATTCGCAATAAAATTTGACTACCCATTTAATCCCCACTATGCATCATCATCATTGTGCAATCATTTATGATGTTTCTCTATCCCATCTCCATTACTCAATCTTGATTTGGTTGCTTTCCTAACTTTCTTCGACTCAACTGAATTTATACACATCCTTGAGAATTCATATCAAAGTAATGTCATTGCATCACAACCTTATAATGTAGAGTAATAAGGATGCAAGAGTCACCTATAGGGCAAGTATACTTATACGACAACTAGATTGGAATCGATATGCTATTTGTAGGCAATTGGTCTTGCAACACATGTAGTTCAATTCATACATCGTGAATGATTATGCATGCATGCATCGCAAATTCATCCTTTGAAACAATTATTCATCCTCAATGCAATAATTGGGCTTACACGATCTAACTGGATATGGATCCAATTGTGCCAATATATGTAAGATCTCATTTTGATAATCTCATGATAAATCATGGCAGACGTACATCTCATATGTACATGCATGTTTGTCTTATATGTTTATGCATCTCAACTTGCATTACTTTTATCATGCATACTTATACAATAGTCTACATTATGCAAGAGGCAAGCTAAGCCTTTAATAGTGAATATTGACTACATCTCATCACAAAGGCCAATCTGAGTATTAATATGTATACATTATTACAAAACGATCACATCCACACATATAAACTTAAAATTAGGTAAATTGCAATATAATCCCATGAATAAAATATATATGTGTTGAGGGTCAAATATTGCATATCAAATCCCAGTTATTGCCTAGATTTACGAACTTGGTACTGTTTAATGGCCCGATTTAATCGTGTTTGTGATGAAGGGTGTATTTACGAGGTTGGATTGAAATAGGATGCTAAAAGCATGGATTTAATGCTCATTAGTTACCAAGGCAAGGGACGGACCACAGGGGAATCAAGATCAAGGTAGCCATGGAGGCTTGGACATGTGGAGCACCAAGGTTTTCTTTTCTTCCCTCTTTTTTCCTTTAGTTGTTTTGTTTATTTAAGAGTCTTTGGTCCACCATGTCTGTGATGGGCTAAACCTCTTAACTAGGGCTAAGAGGTGAAGCTTGTAGCGTGATGGGAGACCTTTTTGCTTATGCCTTTTATTTAGACTAAACCGATGTTGATTTTAGTTTAATTAAGGGAATGTTTTTAGTTTTTAATGATTTGTTGTGACTAAAATTACAATGGGTTTACAATAGCTTTGAGCATGTTCCTTTCCTTTTTATGTTTATGACATCAAGAAGCCCTGTTGTTCACCATCGTCTCCTAGGCATGGTCGAATGACGGTACCCTTCTTAACCTTCATACATTGTTGATTGGTTGGTAATTAGTTTAATTCTGTTGTTTACTTTGTCTCCTGGGCATGGTTTGGTGATAAAATTCATCTAATTCATATACCTTTCATCTCTTGAAAACTATATCAAAGGAAGTTTAGTCTTGATTTCCATGGTTATACTCTTCAACTGGATGAAGATGGGACTGTAAGTCCAGTTGAGTTCTTGAAGCAGGCATAAGATCTCCCTGATCTCTACAAGTGGATCTTTTGAATCCCTAGTTTCCTTTCCCTGAATTCTTAAAGTTTTAGATAATTATTTCATCATTATTCCTCAAATTATAGCCGATTTAGATTTCATCTTAGTCTAGTTCTAATTCTACTTAGTTTCAGATAACAAACAGGTATTAGTCCCTTGGGATTCGACCTCAGTCTCACCAAGTTTATTACTACATCACAACCCTATACTTGGGGAGTGAATAAGTTTTTGGCGCCGTTGTCAGGAACTGACGGCTATGTATTTTTGAAATTAATTGGTTTTAGAATTAGATTAAGATTAGGATTATACTAACTTTCATTTTAGATTTTTCTTTCTATTTGATTTTTAGAAACTAACTTGCTTTCCTGCTTTGTAAGGTCGTTGATAGATTGTCTAAATTGGTAACTTCGTCTTAATTTCTTTACTTTCTTTATTTTTTAGATTAGGTCTAATCTCCTATATGCTAACTTGGTTTGTTTTGTTTTTTAGGTTTTAACTTAGGAATCTCTAACCTTGTAACTTCTTTCTAACTTCTCCCTCTCTTACTTTCTATACTGTTGTAGGATCCTTTCTTTTATTTTTCTTAGGATTAAATTCAGAGTTAGGGTCTCATCATGTATATGCACGAGTGGGAATGTCAGTATGCTGAGAAGAATAATCTATATTGGGATGATGACTATGGTAGAAATCAACCTATGTTTTAAAACTTTTCTGAAATTATCATCGAGAACCAACCGAAATATTATAATCCACTGGTTAAGAAATCCTTACGCGATTATATGTGGGAGAATAATTACACCCCACAGATTAACAAAACAGTACATGAGTGTTGGGGTTATCATAATTATGGGCGTGAGGACTATTATCACCCATCAGATAAGAAGAAAATAATGCGTGATTATATTATGAGTGGCAATAAGTATTATCAACCATAATATTCTCCCATGTATGATCAGTATGACTATAACCAGTGGAAACATCAAAATTGAGAAACTGAACTAACAACATATTATAATGAGTATTCTCTTGGATACCCTACCTTTACGACCCAACCAGAAACAATCCAAGAGGATTCAATTTAGCGTAGCCTAGCCTGTCTCGCAGAAATGAGAAAATCATTGGAAGCGCTTAATTCGCGCCTTGATAAGGTAGAGCAGGCTCGGTCATCCCAGTTATAATTCATTCCAGAAATACAATGCGAGGAAAGTGATCCTAACTCGCTTTTGAAGAATTCTGGAATTACAAATAAGGAGCTGGATTCCATTAATGAGCATACGGTTAAATTTCCCAATGAGTCAATCTCGATGACTATTCAAAAGAATGGTGAAGAGACATGGGTGTCTTTTAAATATAATGATGATGACATACTTTACTCATAGGACACACTAGAGTTCAATGATGAGGTAGAAGTTAGTTTATTCGAACCTCAACCGAATTTAGGAATAGAATGTGAGAAAAGCAATCTCATCCCAAGTGTGCACTACACAGAATTAGATGATGATATGTATTGGGATGATGATCATTGATAAGGGTCGAATATTACATATCAGACCACAATTATTACCTGATTTTACGTACATGATAATGTTTAACGGAGCAGTTTAATTATATTTTTGTTGCAGGATGAAATCAGGAGCGTTGATGGAAAAAGAGTACTACTAGCATGGATTTGATGTTCCAAAGTCACTAGAGCAAGGGACGCACTCCAGAGAACTAAGACTGAAGAATTCACATGCCAGGGATCCGAGAAAGTCAAGCCGTTCACGTTAAAAAGGCCCGAAAATGGTCCAAAATGCAAGATCACATGGTTCCCGCCATCCAATTGGCTCAAAACTCCATATATGGCCTGGAGGCCATAAATAAACCGTACATATTAAATTTCAACCATTGGATATCTCGAGAAGTGGGCCAACGGACAAATCAGCCCATTAATCTTCAATTTTAGGCCCACCTACAATCTGGATATACTTCAAAATTGACCCAGACGGTTTAAATAAGGTGAGAAACAGGATGGATGGATTGGATTTCTCTAAAGAATCACAGTGGACCCCATATGTATAACGTGTGTACATAGTGCACATGTGCACTACCCGGGCACCGAACGAACCTAAGTCGGTCATCGCTGCTGACCCGACTTCCTTTTTCAAAAATGGCAGTTGCCGTTTCTGGCGCGGTGTAAGGGACGGAAAGTCCATTTTTACGGACCGCTGTGGGCCCCACCGGTAGCACGTACGTCTGATTCAAGTCGTTCATCATGTAGAAGGGTTCAAGAGCTACAAAACCATATTTACCGTTTGTGCCCATACGTGCACACGTGTGAGATACAGAGGCCACAAGTGGACTGTCCTGTGACGTTCAAAATTGATTTTATTGTAATTTCTTCTATGGGTCGCGTCAATGGATGTTCAAAACCATCCATATCTGACCGAAATTTCGTCGTACATCCAATGGATGGGATGGATTTCTCCGAAAATGCTTATGTGAGGCCCACCGAGCATCACAGCGCCGGACGTGCAAAGGCTTACGCACATCCACGAAAAGCCGACTTCCGGGCGGTTGTGGCCCACCATCTTTGATCAGATGGAAGATCTGATCCGTCCATCATATAGACCAGCCAAAAACGTCCTAGGAGACGTTGATTTTACAGAAAAAATGCAAAGAATGAGGGACTTATGCAGGTACAGAAGTTTGCTGCGAAAAGGGCTTTCGCTGCGCATTCGATAGCTTTCCAAACCCGATTTTCCCCATTCCAGCCACTCCAGCAGCTATAAGAAAAGATGCAAAACGTAGACAAGAGGAGAGGAGAGCTAGGGAACAGATCCAGAGAAGAGAAAGAGAAGAAAAGAGAAGAAAAGAGAAGAAAAGAGAAGAAAGAGTTTAGAAGGATGTTTTCATTTCATCATTGTTATTTTTCTTACTTTTTAACTGATCACATGGATAGCTAAATTCCTTAGCTAGGGCTGAGATGAAGCCTCCAACTTGAATGATCCTTGTTTGCTGATTTAATCCTAATTTAATTGATTTGTTTCTTTCTCTAGTATGCTTAATTGAAAGTTTTGTGCTTCTCCATTCTAAGAGCTTAACCAAAGTCTAGTTATGGATGTTGTTTGGAACATTATCTAGGTGCTTGTGTCTGACCATGAACAGGTTCCTATAGAGGAAGAAACAGGAATCTACATCTCTCCATGCCTGACCATGAATGGAAAGATGTGATCCATATGCTTTAAGGAATTATACATTCTGTGTGCCCGACCAAGGACATAGAGTGCGCTTTATTTATTTTTGATATCAATCTGAATTAGGGAGAATCAACAGGTAAAACAAGGTTTATGATAATTAGCGGTGGATTTGAAAGTCCTAGTCTTCTCTTTGATTGAATTTTCCTTATTGCTCTTGGTTATTTTTTCATTGATTTTTATTTAGTTTTTTCAATTACTATCTCAAATATTTGTTGGATTAGTTAAGAAGAGTCTTTAATTTTGAATTGTGACAACCAGTCCTCGTGGGAACGATCTCGTGATACGTACCATATTTACATCTGATTCGTATGATTCGTATACTTACGAGTTTAAAATCATTTAAATCAGGTTGGTTTAAATAAAACATCAAGTTTTTGGCGCCGTTGCCGGGGACTGTTTCGGTCCAATTGGATTTAGGATTCTCTCTTATCATAATTCATAGTCTTAGTTTTTTTACTAACTTTAGGTTAAATTTTTTTTAGAAACTAACCTATTTCCTGTTTTGTAGGGACCTGACATAAACTACTGATTTGGTAATCTCTTTCCAAATTTTCTATTTTTTTTCTAATTTCTATTTTTAGAATTAGGGTTCTATTCTTTAGAAATTTTCTATTAGAGGCTTTCTTTTTTTTAGAAATTTCCTATTTTCTAATTTTAGATTTTGATTCTTCTTTCAAGTAACTTTCTATTTTCTAGTTTTAGAAATTTTTTTTTTCCCTTTTTAGAAACTAACTTAGCTTTTATTTTTAAGATTAGAAACTTTCTTTTTTAGAGATTAACCGTTGCTTAGGATTTTTTCTAGCATTATTTTAGGAAATTTAATTTATTTTTGTTTTTTTTTTTGTTTACAGGAATTGAGGAAGGAAGCTGCTAAATAACATTGTCTTCAAAAGGAGGAGCTCTCAAATCTTCAGACATTCATCATCTCCTTTTCCGGGTTATTCCTTCCAATTCTCGTTTACACAACTTTCTCTTGTTTTTAGGAATTCATAACTTTTTCTTTTAGTTTTATTCATCTTAGGTTGCATCTTAGTTTAGTTTTCTTTCTTATATTGATAACATAGTTTATGCTAGGACGTAGATCTCTGAACATAGAACTAGCACCTTTTGATCCTGAAATAGAAAGAACCTTTCGTAGAAGATTTAGAAACATCCTATTTGAAATGGCGGAAGAGAATGGAACTAAAGCTCTTAGAGATTATTCAGCTCCTGTCCAATTCAATGCGCCTTCATGTATAGTGTTGCCTGCCACCACGGCAGCACACTTTGAACTTAAACCTGGGGTCATACAATTGTTGCCCTCCTTTTATGGTTCAGATAAGGAGGATCCATATCATCATGTGAAAGAATTCTTAGACATTTGCTCCACCTTTAAGTTCCAAAACTTTTCAGACGATTCGATCCGTTTGCGCCTTTTTCCTTTCTCTTTGAAGGATAAGGCGAAAGCATGGTTGAATTCTCTAGGAGTTGGGTCTATCACTACATGGGACTAACTGTCTAAGAAGTTCTTAAACAAGTTCTTCCCGGTTCACAAAACTAATGCTCTCCGTAGAGAAATTACAAATTTCACACAAAAAGAGGGTGGGCACTTTCATGAATGTTGGGAAAGATTGAAGGATTTACTTCTTAAATGTCCACACCATGGTTTTGAAAAGTGGCAACAGGTTCAATACTTCTATGACGGTCTGACACCCCAAAACCGTCGCATGGTTGACGCCACTAGTGGAGGGTCATTCATGACCAAAAGTGATGTCGAAGCTTGGAATTTCTTTGAAACCTTGTGTGAAAACTCCCAGCAATGGGACTATTCAAATAGAGGTGAAAGAAACCCTCAACCACTGAAGAAAGGGGGTATATATGAGGTAGGAGTCACGCAAGATCTTTATGCCAAAATTGATACCTGACAAAGAAGGTGGATGCTTTAATGTTAAACAATGGACCTCCACAAACAACTCAAGTCGAGTCATGTTCCATATGTTCTAGTCTCGCCCATCCTACGCAGTCTTGTCCATCTAGTTCAGCAATTCCAGAATTTCTCTCTGAACAAGTACATGCTATGAACACCTTTCAGAGAACTGAGAATAATCCTTACTCAAACACCTACAATCCAGGGTGGGCTAGGCATCTAAATTTTTCTTGGGCAAAAGGACCACAATAAGGAGGACCATCTGGAAATTCTCCTATGCAACCTTACTCCCAAGTTGGCAGTCAACAACCTCAACAGTTCTCACAATATCAACAAGTGCCTCCACAATCTAGGAAACCATCTCTTGAGAATACACTCAATCTTTTTATGCAGAGTTCACTTCAATTTCAAAAAGACACTCAACATACTTTACTAGCTAACCAGCAGAGTTTACATGCAAATGCGCAATCCATTGCCAAGCTGGAAGTACAGTTGGGTCAACTTGCTGTCACATTGAGTGAAAGAGAGAAGGGCAAGTTCCCTAGTCAACCTGTGGTAAATCCAAAAGGACAGTGTGAGATTGGCTCTAATTCAAACCAAGAACAATATCATGAGTAAGCCAAATCAATCATTACCCTTAGGTCCGGTAAACAGATCGAGAACAAAGTAGATATGCCTAGGGAAGAATCAAAGTCCAATGCGGAAGATCAAAATGAAATAGAGAGACAAACTAGTGCATCCAAAGTCCAACAACACTCTGACTCTCCAGGAACCACTCATGTGTCATCTTATGTGCCTAAAGCACCTTTTCCTCAACGTCTGACACCGGTTAAGAAAGGAAACAACTTTAATGAGATATTGGACATGTTTAAGCAAGTCCAAATCAACATTCCGTTGATTGATGCTATCAAGCAAGTCCCTGCTTACGCTAAGTTTCTTAAAGATTTATGCACTCAAAAGCGTAAGATGAATGTTCATAAGAAGGTCTTCCTTGCAGAGCAACTCAGCTCCATGATTCAAAACAACACTCCTCCTAAATTTAGGGATCCCGGAGCTCCTACCATTTCTTGTGTCATAGGAGAGCATAAGGTTCAGAAAGCGTTGCTTGATTTAGGGGCCAGTGTTAATTTGTTACCATATTCGGTCTATGAGCAGCTAGGACTTCGTGAGCTGAAACCAACTAAAATAATATTACAACTAGCTGATAGATCTATCAAGGTGCCCCGTGGTATTATTGAAGATGTGCTAATCCAGGTTGACAAGTTTTATTTTCCAGTTGATTTCATCGTTCTAGATACTCAACCTGTCCAGAATCCTACAAGTCAAATCCCAGTTATCTTAGGACGTCCATTCTTGACCACATCCAATGCTATCATAAATTGCAGGAATGGAGTTATGAAGTTGTCCTTTGGTAACATGAAGATCAAGCTCAACATTTTCAATGCTGCACAACAACCAGCAGACTCGGAGGATATATGTGAAGTGGACATGATCGAGAGTCTAGTGCATGAATCTTTCCTTCAATCTTCCGAAGACGCACTTGAGACTTGCTTAGCACATTTTGACATGGACTTTAACATAGAGAATTCCATCCAAGAAGTCAATGCATTGCTCGATTCTACTCCTATAATGGAGACTGTCAAATGGAAAGCAAAAGTGGAACCTCTTCCACCCTCTGAGTCTAAACCGGTCCCATCTATTGAGAAACCACCGGAACTTGACCTTAAACAATTGCCTGAAAACCTCAAGTATGCATTTTTAGGTCCGTCTGAGACCCTACCTGTCATCAGAATGTCTAACCTTGAGAAGGAACAGAAGAACAAGTTACTTAAAGTGCTTAGAGAATATAAGGCAGCTATTGGGTGGACGATAGAGGACATGAAGGGAGTAAGCCCCACTTTGTGTATGCATCGTACTGATCTTGAAGAATATGCAGAAACATCACGTGAAATGCAAAGGGGGCTTAACCCTAACAAAAAAAAGGATGTTCGAGCGAAGGTGCTTAGATTGTTAGACATTGGTATCATTCCAACGGAGGTGCTTAGGTTGTTAGACATGAAAGAAGTCATTCGAGTGGAGGTGCTTAAATTGTTGGATGTCTACCCCATTTCAAATAGCGCGGTTCGAGTTGTTCCCAAAAAGTCTGGGATTAGTTAATCAAGATGTTGAGGAAATTTATTTGGCGGACCCAAGTTATCAAGATTGATTAGTTCATGGTCCATTCTTGTCTGGCTGAAGACGTTAAACTTAGCGCTCCTGGGAGGCAACCCATCTTTTCATTTCATTTCATTTTCCTATTTAGTTAGTTCAATGTTTGTGGGTAGCATTACTGCAAACCCTCACGAGACTACAACTCGTCCATTAGGGGCAACCTAGGGGTTTAAAGGCTTGTTGCATACGTTAAATGCAATCGAGAACACCTGCGAAAGTGGTATAGGTAGGATCTTCTTTTTGTGATGTTATTTTTGTTATTTTGTTTTTGTTGATTTCTCTCTTGTACTGACCCGCTCTTACACTGATATCTTTCCATCAATCCTCTTTTATTTTCGTTGTCTCATGTGTATTGCATGTTTTTTTCTTTTACATTGAGGACAATGTAGATTTTAGGTTGGGGGTGGGCGATTAGGTTACCTTATCAGTATTTTCTTGGTCTTGAGCATAAATTGTGAAAATTTTTAAATTTTTCTGGAATTTCTTGTGCATTTGAAGTGATTGTGAAGGATAAGGGTGATTTTAACATTGCAAGGTACAAAATGTCGGTAATTTATAACTCTTAGATTCAGTCATCCGTTAGATTTCACAGTTAAGTTTAAATTGTTAACCCATGATTAGAACTTTTAAACATTGATTGAGTCATGATCTCACATATCACATCTCGGTTGCATATTAAGGTTCTGTTTCAACATTGAATGATTAACTTGGTATCACTAAGCATGAAAGGAACCAGCCTGAAATTTTTAGCTTCGGTCTATAACTAAGAATTGAGAGAAAGCGTAAGTCATATAATCTTCACCATAGGTTTGCTCTCTATAGGTATAGATTCGATTCCCTATGGTTGTCATTTGAAAAAGTTAGGCGACAAGTTTTCACCATAGGTTTGCTCCCTATAGGTGAGGACTTGATTCCCCTCCTTGGTGTTACTATTCATAAAGAAAAGCAAAGGCTAGTAGAATGAAAAGTTAACCTATCAGGCAAGTGTTGGATTCAGTTATCATGCATTCTGTTGTTAATTACTAATGATATCATGAAATTGACAATTGGATCTCTTAATGATAGTAAGCCGAGATTACACTATACACTCTTGGAACTCAATATTTAGAATATTCTAATTAATGGATTAATATTTTGAAATTGATTATGAAGTTTATCGTGAGCTTGATTCCAGAAAAAGAAAATTCTGTACACCATTCATGAATCTTAGAATTCTCGTGCCTCGACGATCTGTTCACAAGTCACTCGGGTTCACAGGAATTGTCCTTTATTTCTAAAATTATTTTTCGCATGTTTTGCTCGGGACTAGCAAAATGCTGGTTGGGGGTTGTGATGAGGGTCGAATATTACATATCAGACCCCAATTATTACCTAATTTTACATACATGATAATGTTTAACGGAGCAGTTTAATTATATTTTTGTTGCAGGATGAAATCAGGAGCGTTGATGGAAAAAGAGTACTACTAGCATGGATTTGATGTTCCAAAGTCACCAGAGCAAGGGACGCACTCCAGAGAACTAAGACTGAAGAATTCACATGCCAGGGATCCGAGGAAGTCAAGCCGTTCACGTTAAAAAGGCCCGAAAATGGTCCAAAATGCAAGATCACATGGTTCCCGCCATCCAATTGGCTCGAAACTCCATATATGGCCTGGAGGCCATAAATAAACCGTACATATTGAATTTCAACCATTAGATATCTCGAGAAGTGGGCCAATAGACAGATCAGCCCATTAATCTTCAATTTTAGGCCCCCCTACAATCTGGATATACTTCAAAATTGACCCAGACGGTTTAAATAAGGTGAGAAACAGGATGGATGGATTGGATTTCTCTAAAGAATCACAGTGGACCCCATATGTATAACGTGTGTACATAGTGCACATGTGCACTACCCGGGCACCGAACGAACCTAAGTCGGTCATCGCTGCTGACCCGACTTCCTTTTTCAAAAATGGCAGTTGCCGTTTCTGGCGCGGTGTAAGGGACGGAAAGTCTGTTTTTACGGACCGCTGTGGGCCCCACCAGTAGCACGTACGTGTGATCCAAGCCGTTCATCATGTAGAAGGGTTCAAGAGCTACAAAACCATGTTTACCATTTGTGCCCATACGTGCACACGTGTGAGATACAGAGGCCACAAGTGGACTGTCCTGTGACGTTCAAAATTGATTTTATTGTAATTTCTTCTATGGGTCGCGTCAATGGATGTTCAAAACCATCCATATCTGACCAAAATTTCGTCGTGCATCCAATGGACGGGGTGGATTTCTCCGAAAATGCTTATGTGGGGCCCACTAAGCATCACAGCGCCGGACGTGCGAAGGCTTACGCACGTCCGCGAAAAGCCGACTTCCGGGAGGTTGTGGCCCACCATCTTTGATCAGATGGAAGATCTGATCCGTCCATCATATAGACCAGCCAAAAACATCCCAGGAGACGTTGATTTTATGAAAAAAATGCAAAGAATGAGGGACTTATGCAGGTACAGAAGTTTGCTACGAAAAGGGCTTTCGCTGCGCATTCGACAGCTTTCCAAACCCGATTTTCTCCATTCCAGCCACTCCGGCAGCTATAAGAAAAGATGCAAAATGTAGACAAGAGGAGAGGAGAGCCAGGGAACAGATTCAGAGAAGAGAAAGAGAAGAAAAGAGAATAAAGAGTTTAGAAGGATGTTTTCATTTCATCATTGTTATTTTTCTTACTTTTTAACTGATCACATGGATAGCTAAATTCCTTAGCTAGGGCTGAGATGAAGCCTCTAACTTGAATGATCCTTGTTTGTTGATTTAATCCTAATTTAATTGATTTGTTTCTTTCTCTAGTATGCTTAATTGAAAGTTTTGTGCTTCTCCATTCTAAGAGCTTAACCAAAGTCTAGCTATGGATGTTGTTTGGAACATTATCTAGGTGCTTGTGTCTGACCATGAACAGGTTCCTATAGAGGAAGAAACGGGAATCTACATCTCTCCATGCCTGACCATGGATGGAAAGATGTGATCCATATGCTTTAAGGAATTATACATTCTGTGTGCCCGACCAAGGACATAGAGTGCGCTTTATTTATTTTTGATATCAATCTGAATTAGGGAGAATCAACAGGTAAAACAAGGTTTATGATAATTAGAGGTGGATTCGAAAGTCCTAGTCTTCTCTTTGATTGAATTTTTCTTATTGCTCTTGGTTATTTTTCCATTGATTTTTATTTAGTTTATTCAATTTCTATCTCAAATATTTGTTGGATTAGTTAAGAAGAGTCTTTAATTTTGAATTGTGACAACCAGTCCTCGTGGGAACGATCTCGTAATACGTACCATATTTACATCTGATTCGTATACTTGCGAGTTTAAAATCATTTAAATCAGGTTGGTTTAAATAAAACATCAATCATGAACGTGCAACCCAAATTCCCCTTGAATCAATCTCAAGTTTGGTCCAGGTTAATGATCAAGACGTACACGAAGTGGTCGGTCATAATGAGCAACTCCCCTCACCTGACATGTCTGATTTAAAGGCGAAGGATGAGCCCCTTACAACCAACGCTTTTAACTTTTTTGAAACATGTTTGGACCACTCCTCTTAATCGAATGATGATGTGATTCAGGAGAAGGACGAGTTGCTCGCTACGACCCTGGAATTTGAAACCATTCAGTTAAGGCCACCATCTGAGCTGTACACGTTTGACAATTCAACGCCTCGATTGAGTAGTTTCAATGAAAAAAGTGATCACATCGATGCTTCCCCTATTGATTTCCAATCTGTCTATGCAGGACTGGAGCAAGAAAGCGTACATCCGTCCACTTTCAAGGATAATGGATTCCTTGGGCAAATCATCATGAGCTCCAATGTGAAAAAAAAAGTCACACTTAGCTAAACTTCCCAACTCTTTAGATGATTGTTTGACACACTTTGCAAATTCAAATGATCCCATGTCAAAAGATAAAATGGATGCCTTGCAAGACAACATCTCGGTAGTTATCACTGACCAAGAGAACCCTTATTCTGAAGCCCCTTCTTCCCCTGATTTTAAATGTCTACCATTAAAGAAGGAGGAGCTGACAATGGAACCGAAGTCTGATACTTCGGAATGTGTTGAGACTACATCACTTCTTGCGAAGTTTTCTGAACTTTATCTACTTATAGTATCTGATTCACCATGGGATACTAACATTGAAACTTCTTCTGTCACAAGTGAATCGTATATACTTTAGATACCTCAAGCAATTCAATAAAAATTTTCTTATAAGGTACATAAGTTTCTCTGGAAAGTCATGCTCCAGGGTGTTTTAAGCCTATTACAAAAAGGGCTTTTGGATGATTCTGTTGAGAAACTTACTGAGAAACTTGTCAAGATATTGGCCGGAAGAGGAACCTTGCCGCATGATCGAATAGTTTTTCCCTGCTTTCATAGGACTAGGGTAATTTGCTTTATGTTGTTCTAGGATAGACAGTTTTATACCGTTAGGTTAGTTTGCTTGATATGTTGTTTTAGGATAGTTTTCTTTTGTGTCTTTACTCTCATGCTGACCAGCTTTCATGCTGCGATCTCTTGAAAAGTCTCCCTCTCGATTCGTTATTTAGGTACTATCTTTCCATCACTTTTTCTTTACTTTCGTTGTCCCATGTACATTGCCTGCTCATATTTTTTACATTAAGGACAATGTAGATTTTAGGTTGGGGGGAGATTAGGTTTCCTAATCAGTGTTTCCGTAGTCTTGAACAAAAATTATGAATTTTTTTAATTTTTCTGAAATTTCTTGTGAATTCGAAATGATTTTGATGCCCATCTAAAGCACTTAGAATTTTAAGATACGTGATGTTGGTAATTTATGACTCTTGGATTCAGTATCTATTAGATTCCATAGTTAAGTTGAATTGTTAATCCAAAATTAGAAGTTGTAAACATTAGTTGAGTCATGATTTCACGTGTCATATCTCGCTTTCATATTAAGGTTTCAGTTTGATATTGAAGTGTTAACTTGGTAATCACAAAGCATGTAAGGAACCAGCTTAGAAAATTTGTCCGTCATGATCAATTGAAGAAAAAAAAATTCCTAGATAAAAAAAAAAAAAAAACAGATACCTTTGAAAATGGTTGGGCGAATAATCTTCACCATAGGTTTGCTCCCTATAGGTATAGATTTAATTCCCCATGGATGATATGTGAAAAGGGTTGAGTGTACGATCTTCACCATAAGTTTGCTCCCTACGGGTGGAGATTCGATCCCCCTCCCCCTCGATGGAAAAATCAAAAGTTGGAAGAATAAAAAGAAGAACTGTAAAGCAAGTTCTGGTTTAAGTTTTGGTTGTTCTGAATGCTTCTTGAATCATCAATGTTATCATGGAAATTAACGATTGAATCTCTTAATGATAATAAGTTGAGACTACACTATACACCCATGGAACTCAATGTTTAGAATATTTTCTAATTGATGGTTAATACATTGAACTTGATTATAAAGTTTACCGTGCGCTTAAGTCCAAGAGAAACTAATACCCAATATTCATGAATCCTAGAATTCTATGATTCGGATTGTTTTTCATAAATCACTCAAGTTTATGGAAATCGTTCTGTAAATGTCAACTTATTTTTCGCATACTTTGCTCGGGACTAGCAAGATGCTGGTTGGGGGTTGTGTTGAGGGTCAAATATTGCATACCAAACCCAGTTATTGAATGAATTTATGAACATGGTACTATTTAAAGGCCCGATTTAATCATGTTTGTGATGCAGGGTGTATTTACGAGCTTTGATTGAAATAGGATGCTAAAAATATGAATTTGACGCTCATTAGTTACCAAGACAAGGGACAGACCACAGGGGAATCAAGATCAAGGCAGCCGTGGAGGCTTGGACGTGTGGAGCACCAGAGTTTTCTTTTCTTCCCTCTTTTTTTCTTTAGTTGTTTTGTTTATTTAAGAGTCTTTGGTCCACCATGTTTGTGATGGGCTAAACCTCTTAGCTAGGGCTAAGAGGTGAAGCTTGTAGCGTGATAGGAGACCTTTTTGCTTATGCCTTTCGTTTAGACTAAACCGATGTTAATTTTAGTTTAATTAAGGGAATGTTTTTAGTTTTTAATGGTTTGTTGTGACTAAAATTACAATGGGTCTATAATAGCTTTGAGCATATTCCTTTCCTTTTTATGTTTATGATGTCAGGAAGCCCTGTTGTTCACCATCATCTCCTGGGCATGGTCGGATGACGGTACCCTTCTTAACCTTCATACATTGTTGATTGGTTGGTAATTAGTTTAATTCTGTTATTTACTTTGTCTCCTGGGTATGGTTTGGTGATAGAATCCATTCTAATTCATATACCTTTCATCTCTTGAAAACTATATCAAAGGAAGTTCAGTCTTGATTTCCATGGTTACACTCTTCAACTGGATGAAGATGGGATTCTAAGTCCAGTTGAGTTCTTGAAGCAGACATAAGATCTCCTTGAGCTCTACAAGTAGATCCTTTGAATCCCTAGTTTCCTTTTCCTGAATTCTTAAAGTTTTAGATAATTATTTCATCATTATTCCTCAAATTATAGTCGATTTAGATTTCATCTTAGTAGTTGTAGTTCTACTTAGTTTCAGATAACGTACAGGTATTAGTCCCTTGGGATTCGACCTCGGTCTCACAGAGTTTATTACTACATCACAACCCTATACTTGGGGAGTAAACAATACGCATATAAAAAATAGTTTTTTGAGCAGTAAAAAGTCTAAAATGTTTATATAGACCCCCTTCATTTATTGTATATTATAAATAACTTCTTCACTATCACATATTTGTAAAAGTCATCTTTCGTTTATCGTATATATACAGATTGCACCATCAACCTACTTCCATGTAAAATGTAATACTATTAATTAAGATTTTTTTTAAAAAAAATACATCTACATGCGAGCACAAGTGAAAATAAAAGTTATATGAGTTTTTGATAAAGTGTATTCATGCATAGAGAAGTGCAAAATGCAACCACATGTTGTAAACATCCAAATTGTGTATCATATAGGATTCATTGTTTAGATGACCTAAAAAAATAGTCCGCATGATTTATATGTGAGCAATAGTATAAGCGAATATTTCACTTCATGATCTAATAACCTAGCCATATTCAATTGTATGGTTATTTTTCAATAAAGATATCTTTAATTTTCTCCTTGTGACAAAATTTTCACTCATATTTAATATTAAGTCTACATTGAGAAATAGATTGGCCGGTTATATTCACTTGTGAGTTTAGCCAACCTTAAGAACATGTGAAGATTTGAGCGGAGATATTTCACGACTACCAAACCATGGCATGTTGCCAAACCATGGCATGTTGTTAAGGCTAGCTAATTGTAAACATTTTTTGTTGACTAATTATTCAATTCATTATTTGTCGAACACCTAGATCATGAACTAGATATATTATGGTGCATGTTGGGAAACTGAATTTTGGTTGCTAACACGCTTATACATGTGTATGTGCACATGAACACATATGTCACATTTTGTTAGTGTTTGAAAATTGATAGTGGCATATATGCACACGTGGGATGCTTGAATTTGGATGATGTCACTTGTAGCACATACATGTGCATAGATAAATAAAATATTAATGTGCAATGGAATCACCAGGGACATCTAATCCATGGTTTAAGAGTTACATGCCCATGAATATTTGCCTTAGAATGCGTAATGGTTCCTTATGTATAAGAGAATTGACAAACCATGGAAATATATGATTATCTGTAACTACTAATTGAGAAACAACTAAATCCAAACAACATTTAAGAAAAGTAATCCAATGAATACTTCTAATTGGTTCATAGGGCTACAATTTAAAGCATCCACTTAGTAGAGATGGTATACATAGATACATGGGTCTTAGCTTTGATGAATTAAAAATCATCGTAAATATTCCAAGCTTTTATTTAAAAATTTTCTTTTTGTTTAGTTGTTATTTTAAAATGTCAAACAATTCATTTTATTAAGCTGAGGTCATTTATTATCAACGTGGTTACAGACTTTGTTAAATAAAAATTACACGAATTAAGAAAGATTGTTTTTATAATTATGTTATGGGTGTAAATTTTAGTAAATTAGTTTCTCTATTAATAACAAGTTAATTCTTTCGATTATATATTTATTCGTAAAATTGTTTTATGAGATTTATATAGAGTATAAAAGATCATAAATAAAAAAAAAATTAAAAAAAAAAAAATTTTGTGTAGAATAACAAGTATATTTAAAAGAAAGGAGGGCACCTAAAATTAAGGTATTTGAATTTCATAAAAGAAATTTGATCATATTTGAACAATTAAAAACATGCCATATAAAAATATTAAATGAATTTTTTCTATCTAATGTGAGATAAACTATGTTAAAACATTAACTTATTTGTTCTGAGATCACTACAAACATAACAAAATCAACTTCATATAAGACTTATTATATTAGGTAGTTTTAATGTTACCAATAATATGAAGCATCAATAACATTTAATACTTTATGTTTAAAAGTTTAAATTCCAACAACCATGCAGAAACAAGCTACAAACATGTCATTAATTAGTTAAAAAGTTATTACAATGGATTATTTTAATTTTTCTTAACATATTTAAATATTTATTACAAATATAACTATTTGATATGTAGTTGTGTCAAATAAAGACTCAATAACGTTTTCATATTAACTCAACTGGGCTATTCATCAAGTAAAGGGTACATAAATCCTCACTAAATGTAAATAAACCCGTGGCCTTGTATTTTCTGTCAACAAATGAAATTCAAACTTTTCGAGATGTATTGACGAATATTTTCTGGAAACTTAGACTTTTTGAGATGCATTGATGAATATTTTGTGGAAGCTTAGATTTGATTGATGGAAAATGATGTTTTTACTAAATATTGCTAAGCAATCAAATCCTTAATTTAAAGAAGTTGTGATCCATTTTAATATTATTTCGAAAGGTAGGTTAACCAAAACTCACATGGAGCCCACTCCTTATTATCAGAACCATTCATCCCATGGGCTCACACATTCGCCCATTGATTAAAAAAGAATTTTTGACATATAAGGAATGTTGTTTTAGTAGACTTCCAAATAGGAGCATATCCTTTTCATATTTCCAAATAAGGTTTCATCCTTTCACCATACATAACATTTGACATTGTGCCAACCCCTCATTTGTTGTCATTGGCCGATCCAAGGTAGCTTTTTGTAAAAGGAATCCTAATGTGACTTCGAATTCCTGAGGTAGTTTTATATATATATATATATATATAGAGAGAGAGAGAGAGAGAGAGAGAGAGAGAGAGAGAGGAATGATACTTTGCTCTCCGAGAATATAAGTCATGGTGTTCCTAGTTGGATGGTGATGCTTGGACAGTCCAGTCCAATTGATCAATCTAGACCGTCCTTTAGGTCCAACATACAGTTCATATGCTACCATGCAAAAACTACACCATCTGATCAATAGGTCTAATATGGACGGTCAAGATTATTTGTATAAAAATAAGTCCAATAAATAATCTGATCCATTTATTTGTTAGGACCCAACATGGATTGCTTATTATTCTAAAGAATACTTTTGTTAGGAAATATTAACCATGACATCCATGACACTGAATGTTAGATGATCGTAAGAAAAAGAAAAAAGACCAAAAATCGAGTAAGCAAAAACTCGTTAAATGTGTCCTTGAAAATTAAAAGACGGCTGAGATTGATCCATACCACCACCTGTGAATGATCACTTCTTACTGGAAATGGCCTATAGAAAGTCCATCAGAGTAAACGGTAAGGATGGTCTATCAAAGAGATGGCCCATCAACTAAAGAGTTTAGATCGATGGGAATAAGGGCGGGGATTGGGTACTGCCCCCACCAGGCCCTAAGCATAGACGGATGGTCCTGTCAGAGGCTCTGTGGGGCTCACCTTAACATATAAATTTTATCCAAGCCGTCCATCCATTTTGAAAGATCATTTTAGGGCATGATCCCAAAAATGAGATAGATCGAATGCTCAATTATACCACATTACAGGAAACAGTGGAAATTGATTGCTTACCGCTGAAAACCTCTCGAAGGCCACAGAAGTTTTAGATGAAGCTGATTTTTATGCTGTCCCTTCATCCAGGTCTATGTGACCTTATGAATAGGTTGGATGAAAAACAAACCTCACGGTGGGCCCTAGAGAGGTTTCAACTATGGGGGTCATTGTCACCACTTCCTCCTTTATTGTGATCCACTTGAGCCTTCGATCTTCCTAATTTTTGGTCTCTCGAATTAAAATAATATTTCAAAATAAATGGACGGCTTGGATAAAACTCACATATCACCATGGCCCCCACAGAGCCCCTGACAGGACCAACCGTATCTAGCTACATCCTGGTGGGGGGGAGTACCCAATCCGCGCCCTGGGAATAACTAGAGCTGTTAACGGGCGGGCTGCCGCATTGGGCTTTCCGTCCTGGCCCAGTTAGGCCCAGTAATGGGCCTAGGCCCACAAATTGCCCATTTATTAATCTGTCCAGCCATGGGCTGTGTCTAAGAGCCCATTAGTCCGTCCGTCCTGTTTGGGGTTTCCAAGGCACTTTTTTCATATATCATGTATGAGTGGACCTAATGAATGGCTGAGATCTTGCACAAAAGTGGATTAGAGGGCTCGGGCTTGGCCCCACATAATCAGAACAGATTAGGCCCAGGCCTGTCTGTCTCAGCCCGTCATTGGCCCAGGGCAGGCTCCAACCGCGTTATTTCTATGTGGGTCGGGCTTGGACGGACCATGACATGGCCCAGGCCCGGCCCGGAAACTGCTCCAGTTGGACAGCATTGATGATCCGTACACTGAATTGGGACATCTATAACTTAAGTAGGGACTGAACTCATAACCTCGTTATTTGGATGGTGTGATCCTAACGGTTAGCGCATGGGTAGGCCATACATATCAACGGTTCAGAAGGAACAGTTGGTCAGATTCCCCGCAGTCATGGGTACACGTGGATCATGTGCCAACGTGCATGAATATCCGCACCTTCATCAGGTGGGCCCACCAAGTCACACACACCGTAATTTCCGACCTAAAGAGAGCGATTTAAGAGAAATATATCTCACGACTCTCACTGATGACCTAAAAAACCAACTGAGACCGGATCTACTACAGCTTTGTAGGCTAACCTTAACCTACAACTTCATGTGTGGGGCCCACTATGATGAGTGCATGAGATCCAATCTGTCCACCATATGAATCCTCCTCTAATTCTTCTTGGTGCCCATAAATCAAGCCAGCCCAAAGTTAGCAAAATATCAAATGGCAAAAAAATAAAAATAAATAAATAAAATTTTGTTTGAATTATCAATTAAGTTAAGGATATTCGTGACAGGGACTGTTTGAGAGCTTATATTTGAAATACATTAGAATCCAAATCACAAATCAAGGTGACTCCAAATCCTCAATTGTATTTGGCAGCTTGTAATCGGATTGCATTTTTTTTTTTCCTTTTTTTCTTTTTAAGAGAAAGTGTTCCACAAGATACAACTTGTATTTGGATTGCATTGGAGTCTAGAAATAGGAATACATTAAAATTATATAATATATTTTAGGAAATTTGAATTTAATTACTAAATTAATTTTAATGTTCCTAATTAGTGTGTATATGTGATATTTGAGAGTATGATTATAATAAATCCATTGAAATGCATACTTGGGCAAAAAATGATGAAATTCCGAGTAGGGCACAAGTATTAACTATCACAAATGAATGACTTGTCAATGTTTTTTAACTATTAATTTACGTGGTCAATGTTTGGACTGCTTGAAACATTCTATTGATGTAATTTTACTGATACGGCCGATAATATAATTATTTTGAAGTATCATCGGCATACCACTTATATAATGGATTAATAGCCAACCAACACATTTATTACATGTGTGACCTTCGTGCCTTCAGAAAAAGTTAAAAAGGCATTTGATTTCATTTCGAATCACAACAAAAGAGAGATTTCAAAACACATTAAAACTATTTATTTTGAACACCTCTGAATCCACATTTATCGTGCCCTTGGAAGTGAGTGCTAAGGGGTATTTATAGACCTTTTGGCTTAGATTTCTTGCCTAAGAGGCAGTGAACACATGAAGCCTCATGATTAGTCAATGAGATACACAAGATCTATCAATTTTGGAACTAGCACATGCCTAGCCGGTCTAGCACGAGGGGCTCCACGCCTGGTACTTCAGGAGTTTTTAGGCGCTAGTCATCTAAAGTTGATTTTTATAGAGACAGAGCCTTTCGAGACACATTTTGGTAGATGTCATGGTTGTTGGAGGTTACAGAGCCCTCAATTTTCTAACAGGAGTGCATCTCAAAAAACTTATAGCACAAGAAAGAAACAAGATTAAAATTTAAATTATTAAATAAAAAAATAAAAAAATTTCTTATGGCAAAAGGCGGCCATAAACCATGCATTTTATCATACTCAACAATAGCCTCGGGTCAATTTTTAGTTGCGTACACGGCTCTTCATGCTAACATGAAATAGCAATTTTTCTCATGTCAACATATGTATAATCAATTGTAGGAGTTTAAAATAGAGTTTTGCTAGCTAGGGGGCCACACCACAAGGAACAGTTGCCATGGGCACACCTTGTATGGAACCCACCTTCTTTTTTAGTTGCCATCTAAGATGCACCCCGTTAGAATTAGCGTTTTAAATATCGATGATATCTGCCGAAATATCCCACAATATATCTTGTATCCCACTCGTGCAATATGAAATGTACAAGTAATAGGATATATCCCACATGTTCGATCCAGCGAGCATTTTTTTTATTTTCGATCCTTTTTTTTTCTGTAAATCATGTTAAATCGGTGTCAAATTATTACAAATTTATGATTTTTCATGCAAAACATGAGATATCATGGATTGGGAGCTTCGATTTCGACATTAGGAGGAGAAGGACCGAGTTACGGAAAATTGAAAAAAAAAAAAAATCAAAATCAAACATGTATGTAACCTAATCTAGTGATTCTTCGATTGCCTTTGAATGTATTGCTCGTATTTCTACATGTCTTTTTATATTTATAAATTATATGAATAGACTTTGAATATACTTGCATCAGTTCAGTTAGACAACGCATAGATTATGACCTCATACAAATAAAAACTATTACGTGCACTTGTTTTTGGTAATGTTTTGATTCGTGTGTATTGATGTTTTTTTTTTTTTAAACAATCACTGAAATTTCATTGAAAAATTCAACCAATTTTCAATGCTTCCTCATGTTTTCAACAACAGCGATACATTACGTGATACAACTGATATATCCCATGCGATAACCAATATGTATCTCTATCCCAAGGGTGCAATACGTGTAACACGATGCCGAAATTTCAAACACTGGTTAGGATGAATAAACACCCCCAAAAGTGAGGTATTCGAAAACCCCACTTGATTTAACCATCTATTTATTTGGAAAGTGGGAGTATGAAATTGCATTTGGTCCAGTGTAAATTTCATTCCATATCGGATGATACGATTGATATAGCAGGATTTCGAAATCCACTATATTTGTGAGCCCCACATTGATTCATGTGTTTTATGCACGTCATCCATTCATATGTTATCTTTTCAGTTGTGAATTTTAATCCATTGATTACAATTCCATGGTCCACTAAACATAAATTTCACTTAATTTAGTGTTTGATAGGGGAAGAATTTGATCCCAAACATGAGATTGGATAATCAAAATACCATAGTATTTCCCGACATATAATCATTATATGATAATGGTGTCATACCATGAGATTGGCAATCAAAATACCACCTAATGCAATCCCATCCCATTTAATCCTGCGTTCCAAAGAGGCCCACAGTTTAGGCATGATTTTACATGATGTGGCCCCCCTCCAGAGTTTTTGATCACCTGGTTACTGGGCCACAAGGAGAATCTCAAGGGGTGCAGATGATGGACAGACTGGATGTCCTGCACGCACCACGATGGGCCCTGCACGTTGGGTTGTAGGTTTAGCTAAACCTACAAAGCTTTGTAGTGGATCCAACCACAATTTAGGCATGATTTTACATGATGTGGCCCCCCTCTAGAGTTTTTGATCACCTGGTTACTAGGCCACAAGGAGAATCTCAAGGGGTGCAGATGATGGACAGACTGGATGTCCTGCACGCACCACGATGGGCCCTGCACGTTGGGTTGTAGGTTTAGCTAAACCTACAAAGCTTTGTAGTGGATCCAGCCTCAAAGCTAATGAGAAATTTACGACTGTGGACCCCACCTTTTATCCAGCGGTTTTTATAAAGCAATACAAACTTAGAATACACATTTGGACCTCCTCATACGGAGTCGGAATTTCAGGACGAAAATACCCCTCCTTTTGACGGAAACGGATTCGGTACTCCCCCTGCCACCAGCTAATGGCGGACGGTCGGTGGTCTGTGGACCCCATCATGATGTATACTTTTCATCCATGCCATCTATATATTTTTCCAGATCATTTTATGGTATGAGACCAAAATTAGGTATATCCAAATCTCAACTGTACCACATTACAGGAAACAATTTTGAATGAGCGTCAACCATTAGAAACTCAGGTGGAGCCCACTGTGATGTTTGTGAGAAATCCTCCCCGTCTAAGTTCATTCATAGGGTCATAAAGACCTGGATGAAGAGGAAAAACAAATTTCATAATGATCCAAAACTTGTGTAACCCCTAAAAGGGTTTCAATGGTAGACATTTAATTCCCCACTGCCTTTTACAGTGTGGTCCACTTGATAGCTAGATCTGTCTTATTTTTCACCTCAAGCCTTAATTTGAGTTCGCCAAATAGATGGACGGTTTGGATATAACACATACCTCATAATAGGACCCACAAAAATTGGTGGGGATTACAACAGGGAAAAAGAAGGAAAAAAAAAAAAGGAAGCCAGCGAGTTGGGGTCGACCAGGTTGGGACCCGATCAACCGGGTTAGAGCTGGGTCTATCGCTACGGATTATAACCATAGCCAAACTGTAGTGCTATGCACTTTTTTCTCTTTTTTATTTTTATTTTTTACATGGAGAACGTTTTCCCCCTTACATTTTTCTATAATACATAATTATGTAAATATGTATATATAAGTATATAAAAATATTTTTCTATCTTTTAATTCATTTCTTTGTCTATTTATTTAATAAGTGTATCTCCTAAACTAGAATGATTTACTTAACTTACCACATTTGATTTTGGGGTAGGAGAAGCTAATTTAGCCAATAAACTTAGTTATTTTCTAAGATTCTATCGGGTCATTGGTCGAAAATCCATTTCATTCAGTTCGTGGTCAATTTGAATCACTTCGTGGTCAAATTAGAAATTCAGCAGGGCAAACATGAAATTGAGCAAGGCAAACATGAAATTGAGCGGGGAAAAGTAGAAAGAACTTCATTTTTATTATATTTCAATATAGGACTTGCTACATTAGTTTATTATATTTCAATTACGTGCTAATATTTTTGTTATTACATTAGTTTGTTATTTCAATTACGTGCCAATCCATTACCTGCTAATATTTTTGTTATTACATTGGTTTATTATATTTCAATATAGGACTTATTTTTGTTATCTATGATTATATTAATTATATACGTGATTATTCATCATAAAGAACTTCATTTTTTTCTTAAAAAAACTAAGCTAAAATATAGGACTACTCCTTTAAAAAGTCATGTAGCATAGCACGCAGTCTATTTGGGAGAGAGAAATCCGGCATATTTTGTTAACTTGAGTCCTTGGAAATGACATGGACAAATGAGACCCAACATTTGCCCTGCTGTTTTTCTTGTTTGCCCCACTCATATTTCAGTTTGTCTCGCTGTTTTTCTAGTTTGCCCCATTATTTTTCTTGTTTGCCCCGCTATTTTTCTAGTTTGCCCCACTCATATTTCAGTTTGCCTCGCTGTTTTTCTAGTTTGCCCCGCTCATATTTCAATTGCCCCACTATTTTTCTAGTTTGCCCCACTCATATTTCAATTTGCCCCGCTGTTTTTCTTGTTTGCCCAGCTTATGTTTCAGTTTGCCCCACTGTTTTTCTAGTTTGCCCCGCTCATATTTCAGTTTACCTCGCTGTTTTTCTAGTTTGCCCCACTCATATTTCAGTTTACCTCGCTATTTTCTAGTTTGCCCTACTCATATTTCAATTTGCCCCGCTGTTTTTCTAGTTTGCCCCGCTCATATTTCAGTTTGCCCAACTGTTTTTCTAGTTTGCCCTGCTCATATTTCAATTTGCCCCGCTGTTTTTCTAGTTTGCCCTGCTCATATTTCAGTTTGCCCCGTTGTTTTTCTAGTTTTCCCCGCTCATATTTCAATTTGCCCCGCTGTTTTTCTAGTTTGCCCCGCTGTTTTTCTAGTTTGCCCCGCTATTTTTCTAGTTTACCCCGCTCTATTTCAATTTGCCCCGCTATTTTTCTAGTTTGCCCCGCTCATAATTCAATTTGCCCCACTGTTTTTCTAGTTTGCCCCGCTATTTTCATGGTTGCCTAACTCATTTTCATGTTTGCCCCGCTGAATTTCTAGTTTGCCCTGCTCAATTTCATGTACGGCTGAAAGTTGAGCGGGTTCAACCCGACCGACCCGACATTGGGTTAGGCTCAGGCGGGATATATCGGGCTCAATCTCCAGCTTGGGCTATACAAACACCAACCCGATAAAACTTAGGTTGGGTTGGGTTAGGCTTAAGCACCAACCCGAACTAACCCGCCTGACTTTCAGCCCTAATTTCATGTTTGCCCTGCTCAATTTCATGTTTGCCCCGCTGAATTTCTAGTTTGCCCCACCGAATTTTTAGTTTAACCACGAAGTGATTGAAATTGACCACGAACTGAATTAAATGGATTTTCAACCATCGACCCAATAGAATCTTGGAAAATAACTTAGTTGGTTGGCTAAATTTGCTTCTCCTACCCCAAAATCATATGTGGTAAGTTAAGTAAATCATTCTAGTTTAGGAGATATGCTTGTTAAATAAATAGACAAAGAAATGAATTAAAAGATAGAAAAAGATTTTTATATACTTATATATACATATTTACATAATTATGTACTATAGAAAAATGTAAGGGGAAAATGTTCTCCATGTAAAAAATAAAAAGAGAAAAGAGAAAAAAGTGCATAGCACTACAGCTATGGCTACGGTTATAATCCGTAGCGATAGGCCAAGCTCTGACCCACCTAACTCGCTTGTTTTATTTTTAAGTAAGCTGGCCTATGGCTACGGATTTAGCGGCCTCTATGGCTACGGATTATAACCGTAGACATAGGTATCGCGAATCCATAGCCATAGGTACCTTGGTCCAGAGACCTGATAAACTGGGTCAGCTAGTTGGGGCGGTCGACCGGGTCGGTTGTCTTACCCACTTGTTTTTTTAGATTTATCTCATTTTTTTGTCTTATATCATAATGAGAGTAGTCAATTCATTTTTTTAAGATTTATCTCATTTTTTGTCTTATATCATAACGAGAGTAGTCAAAATGAATTGACATGAGACCCACATAGCTTTCAATAGTAAGGAATTCCTACCCTAAATTGTCGTGGGCAATCTACATCCCTTTGGATTATAGGGAATTCATCTAACCCTAGGTTACAGGCAAGTTGCATAACTTTTAGACAATTTAGTTTGCATATGGCTCAATTGAGTTTCAAAACTCAAGATAAACTCGACTCGACTCAAACCACTAGCTCGAGTCGAAAGCTTTGGCAAACAAGCCAAGCCTCAATGTTGAGCTTGAGGGCAAGCTCGAGCTTAAGCTCAAACTCGAGTATAGCATGGACGAGTCAAGCCAAGCTTGGCCCACCTTGACTCGACTCGACTTGATGTAGAACCTTATTTACAGATAATGTGCAATAGTTAGGCCTCAAGTCCAGTTTAGGCATGATTTTGCTGACATGTGAGTTGTGTAATCATGCATCAGTGAGCTATGCCCTATTCTCGGCAATAAATACTCGAACATGTCTTATTTCACTCGGTATTAGATAGTGGAATATTTGCATGCATGCTTAGCGGGCTCATCTAGCACTACAAGCTCTAGATGTCCTGCTTGTGTAATTCTGATAAGGTATAGATATGAGGAACAAGACATGTAAACTAGACATGACCCATTCATGATGGTTTCCTCCATATCAATGACTTGGATAAATATACAACTGAGTTTGAATAATGGTTCTTATGAGCTATTTTGGATGCTTAACTAAAAGCATAGACTTCTTTAACTTAGCCACAGAATGTTGTGGTTAGATTTCTTTCGTTCGTTGGAATTCCTGAAGAAGAGTTTTAATGGATAATTGAAGTTTAAACATTGTAAACCCCATGAAATCAGATTTTTCAAGAAATCATTTTTAAAAAATCTGTTTTATTGAAAGATCAAAACATCTTATTTCCCATTTCCCATTTCCTATGAAATATGAGCATGGCAAACTAGAAAATCAGTGGGGGATACTAGAAAATGAGCGGGGCAAACTAGAAGATCAGCGAGGCAAGCATGAAAATAAGCGGGTCAATCATGAAAATGAGCGGGGCTAGCATGAAAATGAGCGGACCAAACTAGAAAAAGAGTGGGTCAAGCATGAAAAATGAGCTGGTCAATCATGAAAATGAGCGGGTCAAGCATGAAAATGAACGGGGCAAAGTAGAAAATCAGTGGGGCAAACTGAAATATAAGCGAGGCAAACTGAATTATGAGCGGGGCAAACTAGAAAAACAGCGGGGCAAACTAGAAGATCAGCGGGGCAAGCATGAAAATGAACGGGGCAAACTAGAAAATCAGCGGAGGAAACATGAAATTGAGCGGGATAAACATGGAATTGAGCGAGGCAAACTAGAAATTGAGCAGGGCAAACAATAAAATCAGCAGGGGAAACATGAAATTGAGCGGGGCAAGCATGAAATGCATGGAAATGACCATGAAGTGAAGCGAATTGACCATGAAATGCATGGAAATGTAGGTTAGCTTGCTAGTAAACACCCATGCCAGTACACACCCTCCATGTTAGCCACCCCCACTACGGATCGATATGAAGGAAAACGTACCTAAATAAGACTTTAATTTCACTACTAAACTATGAAGGTGTCCCAAAAGAATACTTTATGGATCTCCTGAGGAATGCTTTGAATCATACTCGAAATGTTCGTTTCAATAAGCACATTGCATCTGTCTGGCTTCAATAAATGCCCAATGTGATGAATGTTGCTCTGGTTGCTTTGGTAGTTCACATGGTTAGAGTTGGTTATAAAGAGTGCTGTATGTAGAAACCTCTGCCATGTACTTCCTAAAAGCCAACCCAAATTCTTAGGAGAAGACTAAGATAATAATGGTGATGATGATGCATTTGTAAATTCATACACATATACAAACATACATACTTACAGAAATATCTAGATATGCATATGCACATACACATACAAATACAGGCATGCGGTTTTGATTGCATACGGCGATCACACAATGCAATTCTTGAGATTCTGGAGAAGTCTATCTTTTCATAGCCAACAATCATGGCCACCTAAGACCTATCACTTACCATGAAAGAGAAAAAGTCCTCAATTTATTTTCAAAATTGCAACAAAGCCAAGACATTATTTCAGTAGCAATAGTGTAGGATACGATGTAAAGTAAAAACCCACTACACCTCGTGAATCAATGTAATTTCAAAATGAAATTACGCATGTATTTTGAAATTACGCATGTATATAGGACTGATTTAGATAATGGACTCAATCCAATTCCAAACAACACATTCCATCCAATTCCATTGCAAAATTCTTTTAAAAAATTCCGAATCAAGTTGAGAAGTATTAACAATATCCACTAATGAATGTAAAAATGATACCTATCAAGTTGAGATGTGACATGCCAAAGTATGAATATTACACCATAACTCTTTCAAGTTATTTTGAATTTTCAGTAACATTCCTCCATATTATCATGCAACAAGAAAGGCTTGTTATTTGATTAGTTGCTCTTGAATTTAACAAGGACTCAACGTTTTAATCATTTTATGAACATGTTTGATCACAAACAAACATCACTGTTGGGCCTAATATGGTTTCAACGATGAAAATCATTATGCCTACTGTTTCCAGTGGTATGATCCACTTGATCTCTTGATATGCTTCAATTTGGGGCTTAACCCTTTAAATTAGATGGAATAACGGATGGACGACGTGGATATACTACATACATTCAATGTGGGCCCAATTGAGTTTACTCAGTACGATGGGAGCGTACTAACTAGCTCAGTACGCAATCCGATTACGCTTGCTACGCCCCGCAATGGTGTTTTATTTGTAATACATTATATTCATCGGATTATGTAATACCCCTCCGTTTTCATCGTAATATGTATACACCAAAACCCCATATGTGGAAGGAAACCTAGACATTGAGGGAGGGAACTTAGACATTCAGCGGGACAAACATGAAATTCAGCGGGGAAAACATGAAATTCAGTGGGGAAAACATGAAATTCAGTAGGGCAAATCATTAAATTCAGCGGAGCAAACTGAAAAATTAGCAGGGGAAACTAGAAGATCAGTGGGGCAAACCAGAAAATCAGCGGGGCAAACTAGGAAATCAGTGGGGGAAACTGAAAAATCAGCGGGGCAAACTAGAAAATCAGCGGGGCAAACTGAAAAATCAGTGGGGGAAACTAGAAAATCAGCGGAGCAAACTGAAAAATCAACAGGGCAAACTAGGATATCAGCGGGGTAAACATGAAAATGAGCGGTACAAACATGAAAATATTCTGCCTACTGTTTCTCATAGTATGATCCACTTGATCTTTTGATATGCTTCAATTTGGGGCTCAACCCCTTAAAATAGATGGAAAAACGGATGGCTTAAATATTAAACTTATCTGCGACATAGGCTCTTACGGGGGTGTGTTGATGGGTGGCCAAAGTACTCATAGACCTAGGAATTAATAATACAATTGCCTCTACATACTCGATGGCTACTATGGTGTGGTGGTTAGGATTTGATCCAACATGTAGTGTTACCTGGTTTCTACTCCCAGCAACCCCTATAACAGCAATACCGATAATTTTTATTAGTAATACTGTAAAACACTTATATATACAATATTCATATTAAACTAATTAGGTATCCAATGGGTTGCCAATTAAGTACTGTACCTGACCAAATTTATAGTGTTCTAAAAGTGATGGACCAAAATCCGACCAGATCTTTAAGCAGGTCTAGAAAGTGGATCTAGATCTATTTAAATTGGGTTGGGTCCTTTAGGTACTCGAGTTCCAGGTACCTGCTAACAGGGCCTTATTCTTTTTTTATTTAATAGAAAAAGAAGCTTTGAACAAATCTTTCTCTGTGTTTTTGCAAGTTAAAAACAAGCCCATGTTTCACCAAACCAAAATTTTTTAAAAAAAAATAAAGCCCTTGTTTTATCTTGACAAAGAAATGCATTCCGCCGTAGCAACCTCAAACAGGCAATTACTAGTTCGCCTCAATCATATTTCAGTTTGCCCCGCTGTTTTTCTAGTTTGCCCCGCTCATATTTCAGTTTGCCCCGCTGTTTTTCTAGTTTGCCCCGCTGTTTTTTTAGTTTGCCCCACTCATATTTCAATTTGCCCCGCTATTTTTCTAGTTTGTCCTGCTCATATTTCAATTTGCCCCGCTGTTTTTCTAGTTTGCCCACTCATATTTCTATGCATTTTACGGTCATTTCGCTTCACTTCAAGGTCAATTCAATCCATTTCACGGTCAATTCCCTTCACTTCACTCTCATGTACCCAAAAATGATGTAGATCCAAAGCTCAATGGGCCACATGATAGAAAACAATGGAGAATGAATGCCCCATACTCATGAAATTCAGTTTTGGTGGGCCCCAGACTCAATGTACATGGTTTTGGGTAAAATGTGTCTTTAGGTATGGGTTTAGAAGATGAGTAAGGTTTGGAATAATACACTCTAAATGAATATGCATTCTTACGGCATCTTTTAATATAAACATCCTGATGAACATCAAGTTGTTTCTGTGTTTCAATAGAACATCGTTCCACAAATGAGAATCAAAGGAGACCCATGAAATCTTGTTAGCAAAATCTCCTTCAAAGTAGTATCCTTGTGTCATGAGCTCGTATAAGTGGAGGCTATAGTCTTATGATCTAGAATGTTAGCCAGATGGGCTCCACTGTGGATGATCCATGCCCAGAAAAATACAAATAGGATGATCACGAACCTTATGACAATTGTCGACCCGATGGAATCTTGGAAAATAACTAGGTTGGCTGGCTAAATAAGCTTCTCCTACCCCAAAATCATATATGGTAAGTTACGTAAATCATTCTAGTTTAGGAGATATGCTTGTTAAATAAATAGACAAAGAAATGAATTGAAAGATAGAAAAATATTTTTATATAGCGATAGGCCAAGCTCTGACCCGGTCGACCCCAACTGGCTGGTTTTGTTTTTAAGTAAGGCAGCCTATGGCTACGGATTTAGAGGCATTTATGACTTCAGATTATAACTGTAGCCATAGGTACCATGAATCCATAGCCATACGTACCTTGGTCCAGGGACCTTATGATCTAGGTCAGCTAATTAGGGTCGACCGGGTTGGGACCGGGTCGACCAGGTCGGTTGTCTTGCCCACTTGTTTTTTTAGATTTGTCTAATTTTTTGTCTTATCTCATAATGAGAGTAGTCAGTTCATTTCTTTAGATTTGTCTCATTTTTTGTCTTATATCATAATGAGAGTAGTCAAAATGAATTGACATAAGACCCACATAGCTTTTCCAAAGAGAAGGCAGCACTAAGGTTGAGGGATGAAAAGATAGTCAATCTGGAAGCACAGGTATGTTATACCCACTTTACTGAAGAAGAAGTGTATTTTTCTTTTTTCTTTTTCAATTGATGCTCACATGCTCTTCGCCCAACATTTATACCACCCTCTTCTTTTTTCTTTTTCACACATAACAAACATAGTAAGAAACTGTTTGAGGCGATGGAAGACTTCTCATCTGCAGTCATGTACTAGATTAATTGTTTATCACCAGTTAAAAATCCAAAGTGTGGCAATGGCTTACTATATATGCCTGGAATGTATAATACCCAGATGGTTGAATGTGCTCAAGGGATCATGTCTGACATAGCAAAAATGTATGATAACCATATGCTTGAATGTGCCAGTTGTGCCAAAGAGATACAAGAAACTCCTTAGCTCAACATTGAGCCTGCTCTTCAACCACCTGTGCCAGCTGCAGACACTGGAGATTTGTTGGTGAGTTTCACTGGAAAAAAATATATGATGCTCTTGCTGTTTAACTGACCAATTTACTGAATGCTAACCATTTAGTAACCTTTTATTAACTCCAAAAACACCCTGATGAATTAAATCTAGACCTAACTTTCTTTTCTTTAATAAAAGTTTCAGTTTCCTATTAAAATTTCACTTCAATCATTTTTCAGGAAAAAAAAAAAAAAAAAACCATTTCTACCAGGCTAAATACTGTATTTGCCCTGGTTCTAACTGGTGTCAACTTTGCTGTTCCAGCTTTGTCTAAGTCAGTCACATATCGTCCTGCTTTTTGTACTAAGAATTCCATTCCCCTTCCTTAATTTAGTTGCACCACCACTATCAAATATGAAATGATACTGAATTCACTTTAGTTGCACCACCACTATCAAATATCAAATATCAACAGACATTCAAGACACTTGCTCTATATGGATCGTGTGCACCTTGGGTAAATAACTTGGCATTTCACAGCGATTGATCGGTTCTAAATTGTCTGGAATCTTATGTGATTTGTGATATTTGGGATATTTTGATAAACATGATGCATAGGTGCAGTATATGCCTTTTGTTAATGTTTGGAGAAATCAATAGTTGTGAAGCTAGTTCCATTACATTAACTACAATTCTTTGCTTGCTTTACTCCTATTTTCAGGAAATGGTGAAGGGTTACTACACCAAAATTGCACATCTATTGGATTTGATGAATTGGTAAATAGTACACAGACTGCTGAAATTTCAATTTTGTTGATTTTTCCTTTTTTCCAAAGGGTGGACTTCGCCTAACATTTCAGAATGCACTATGCCCATTTGATTTTATATGCAGAAATGAGGTTGATCAAAGACTATAACTTCTGGAGTTGCTTATCTTTTTAGGCTAAGAGCAATCGGTACTTATGTGTCTGGTTCAATCTTCCCTCAAAGTGAGCTTGTAGACATTGATGTGCACACACATTTGCAAATTGAAAAAATAACATGTGCTACAGCTACATCGGGATGCCTAATGATTGGGCAGCATGATGGGTCAATTTGCTGCTTCCAACTTGGCTTACTTGACCAGAGTGCACCGAAATTGGATTTGAATGTTGTTTGGCACGGTTGTTCATACTCTTGCACTATCTTACCTTGGAGAACTGACTGGGACAGTCAATTAATTCAATTTCCTTTATATTCTCTTTTCCTAATCAGGATTGATAAATGCACTTCCAATCAACATTGTGCATACTTGCGTTTGAGGTTCTTTCATATCTACAGATAGCAATTACCCAATTCATATGTTTTCACATATGGTCATTAGTGGAGGAGTGGGGAAGTATATGTGTTGTCAAATGGGTCTTTTCCAAGGGTTGTGGTTGAAAGGCAAGATACCAGGGAATGGTTGGTTTTCTTGGGGGTGTTAATACAGTAGCTAGAGATCACTATGAATGAGAAACATGGATGAGATGTATGTGAAGGTTGGTAGAGAAGGGGGGCTCTACATGATCATGAGATATATGAATAGAGTAGTAGGGAGCTGTATGTTATACCATAGAGAAGAATGTTGATGTGGGGTGAGGGTATTTTGATGTAGTGCCCTATGCCGACCATGGTGACAAGGAGGGCTAATGAAGATTTAAATAACCTGTTTCCAACAGTAGGCGATTGAAACATGTCTCTTTCCTTTTCTTTAAATTTCTTTTTCTTTTGTTTTAATGGCATTCATCAGGTATAATTAGAATTAGAGATTTCGCTCCAATATTAGTGTCGTGCCAATCTTTTTTTTTTTTTTTTTTTTAACACGAAGAACTTTATGTTTACCTACCTACATTTTTCTCTAATACATATTTATATAAATATGTATATATAAGCATATAAAAAAAAAATTCTCTCTTTTTATAATTTCTTTCTTTATTCATTTAACAAGAATATGTTCTAAACCGAAATTATTTACTTGATGTATCATATATGATTTTGGGCTAGGGGAAGCTACTTTAGCCAATTAACTTGATTATTTTCCAAGATTTCAACAGGTCAATGGTCGAAAATCCATTTCATTCACTTCGCATTCAGTTTTAATTAGTTTGCGGTCAATTTAAATCAAACTTGAAAATGAGCGAGGCAAACTTAAATATGTGTCTTGATTTCCAATTGAGATAGCCAAAAAAGCCGCAGCAGAATCTGTTGCAGCCACTGTCCTCTCTGATGAGCATATAATCTTCCATGGCCAACTCTTGTGATCCATCTTAAACTATATAGCCTGTAAAAAATTAAACTTTATAGACTATATAGTCACGAATTGAGATGAGTTCCTACTTTTCCAAGTCACACTGAAAATAATATTAAGGAATATATCTATTTCTTGTATTGAAAACCTATTCATGTTTGAATGTAGATCTCATTCAGGAAAAAAGATGGATAACAAAACCATTGGAATATGTGCTCAGAGGTATATCAATTACAGGGATGGCAGATAAAATCATTGGAATATGGTCCATTTTTTTAAAACTTTGCCCCTGAAACTCATTGGAATTGAGATGGGGATGGAAGAATCTGATCAGGAACTGAGTTTTGAGCATCCATAGCAAGGCAGACCATTGAAACCTAGCCTAATACCAGTTAAGCCTTGAATTTTTGTCTGGTCTGATTGGTCCAGTGGCAGCCTTATGCGCGTTCAGCGGGGCAAATGGAAAGTTGGACAGGGCAAGTATGAAATTGAGTGATGCAAACATGAAATTAAGCGGGGGAAACATGAAAACCAGCGGGGTAAACTTGAAAATCAACGGGGGAAACATGAAAATCAGCGAGGCAAACTAGAAAATCAGCAGGGCAAACATGAAAATCAGCAGGGGAAATTAGAAAATCAGCGGGGGAAACATGAAAATTAGCGGGGCAAACTAAAAAATCAGCGGGGCAAACTAGAAAATCAGCAGGGGAAACATGAAAATCAGCGGGAGAAACATGAAATTGGGTGGGGCGAGCATCAAATTGAGCAGGGCAAATATGAAACTGCCATTAATGACCTTAGTTATCGGGGGAAACATGAAAATCAGCTGGGCAAACTAGAAAATCAGCGGAGGAAACATAAAAATCAGCGGGGCAAACATGGAATTGGGTGGGGCAAGCATGAAATTGAGCAGGGCAAACATGAAACTGTCATTAATGACCTTAGTTCTGATATATGGTAATAGATGAGGCTGAAAAATGTATACTAAGTGAACATTGAGTGATTAAAAGCATTAACTAGTTATACGAGATTCGTAGAGAATGACAAGCTCTTTATACCAGATGACCTACACCTAAAGAAAATTTTCAAGTTAAAGGGTTGATTGCAAAAGGGCTGATTAAAACTAAATTGGGTTATCGTGATTAGAGAAGGCTATCGTAATTAGAGAAGGAACTCGGACTGATCTGCACAGACTTGGAAATTTTATGCACTCCAAGATTACTGTAAACCTCGTATAATGTATATTTAACGATGTATATAATACAATGTATATAACATGAAACAGTACATGAGTGGGACAACACTGTACAATGTACATTCAACAATGAAATTAATACTCCGTATAATACAACATCTTTCAAAAATTCCTCCCATCCCCTGGACAAATATCATCTACATACTACAGACAAGCAATCATATGCTATTGACAAGCAACATCTTTCTAAAATTTCTCCCATCCCCTACATGTTGGCTTGGAGAATATGACAGAATTTTCATCGCCTGCAGAGATGGATTTAAAAACACATCAAACATAAAATTCACAAGATAAACATCGTTTATAAAATCAGACATAATTGAAAACAAGCTTCATATGAACTAGAAATAGAAATTGAGTGAGGAAATACCGAAAATTGTGCGAGCAAACTATAATTTGATTAGGGAAAACTGCAAATTGAGAGGGGCAAACTGAATATTGAACAGGGCAAGCTAGACATTCATTGCAGCAAACTACCGAAAAATCAGTGGGACAAACATGAAATTCAACGGGGAGACTAGGAATTCAGTGGGGCAAACTAAAAAATCAGCGTGGCAAACTACAAATTCAGCAGGGCAAACTAGAATATTAGTGGGGCATGCTAGAAAGTCAGCGGGGCAAACTAGAAAATCAGCAGGGCAAATTAAAAAATTAGCGGGGCAAAGTAAAAAATCAGCGGGGCAAATTACTAATTCAGCGGGGCAAACTAGAAAAACAGCGGGGCAAGCTAGAAAGTCAGCGGGGCAAACTAGAAAATCAGCGGAGCATACTAGATAATCAGCAAGGCAAACTGGAAATTCAGCAAGGCAAACTGGAAAATCAGTGGGGCAAACATGAAATTGAGCGAGGGAAACTAAAAAATCAGCGGGGCAAACTAGGAAATTAGTGGGGCAAACATAAAAATGAGCGGGGCAAACTAAACAAATAATTTCATGACTTGAGCCGATAAATATAAGCGTATCTAATGTTCAAATGGAACACACCAAATGAAATTTGGAATTGAACTTCTAATGTTGATCATTTCTTAGGGGCCACAGAAGTTTTAGATCAAGCTTGTAATTGTTTTTTCTATTGATCCATGTCTGTATGATCTTATGAATAGGTTTGATAACAAACAAACATCACTGTTGGGCCCACTGATTGCCCTGCTGATTTCATGTTTGCCCTGCTGATTCTCATCAAGATATACCAATTTCTACATCACAACATAGACATACCTTGGCACATGCCCTTAATTACATTTAAAGGAAAATACCTTTGATTCTAAGGCAAAGCTCAAGAAAGTTGTAATATGCATGATACACATGAGCCTAAGCTATTGAAGGATCAATTAGCTTTAACCAGCTTCAATAGGCTCGCCACTTAGGCAACTAGCATTGAGCAATGCTCGCAAGGATCACTCAATGAGGTGTTCATGAGTCATATATGACTTTCCTCACTATTGGCTAGTGTGAGGTAGCATATCATAAAATTAGCTTATGTAATGTTGGGAACGTAGCGCATCACAACCATACCCCGGTAAGAAGATGCCGATCGGCGTTTATTCGAAGAAACACCGCGTTGCGGATTTCGAGGAATCTCTACTATTAGTCCCATCAATCAACCATCAAAGCACCCCATACCTCAAGTACATCAACCCATCACCACCTTTTACAAAAGTCCACCATTCTTTCCACCTCACCACTCCTCTTTTCCAAATTTCAACAACAACCATACCTCTTTTTACCATTTTCAACCCAAACCATCCCCCATCACTCCATCACCCATCTCCTTTTCTCTCTCTCTCTCTCTCTCTCTCCCTTACAAGTCTCTCTCTCATTCAAACTCTCCCATAGCAAGTCCCATACGTATGGTCTTCCCATGGTGAGAAATTTTATTTGTGAGGTCCACCTTTCCCACCCCTTCATCTCTCATCTCAACCATCCATTTCCCATCTTCCACCATCAAAGGGTAGTTCAAGGAGCCAAGGAAGCCTAGGGAGCAAGAAGATCAAGTGGTGGGTGCCTAGATAGGGTAGATTTTCATATTTATAAGATGGGCCAAGTGAGGCCAACCGATCAATGGTTTGGATCTCCCATTGGACCCTAAGGTGTGGCCGATGGCCCACTTGGATCATCATGATCATTCCATGATGGGGCCATTCTCCATGGACCCCATCATGATGTTTATTTCTTTGCATGCTTAGGGTCATCTAGACCATTTAATTTGGTGGAGAAGGGATCTCCACCGTTAGATCTAATTGTATAGACCCATGTGTAATGGGACCCACTTGATGTATGATTTAGTGCAAGGGAGGGCCCATAGTGCCGGGGTCCCTCCATCACACGGTCTCACTCTCTATCTCTCTCCCTTTTCTTTTATTTACCTTTTTTTTATATTATTTATTCTATTTTTTCTTTGTGGTCATGATGGTGAAGCTGTGTGGCCCATCAGGTTGGACCCCACCATGAAGTAGGTATTTATTCGGCCCGTTTATAAGTGGGGCCCACCTTATATGTGTAGCACTCGTGCCATCCATCAACATCACTTGGTGGCCCACCTAAGCAGGGCCCACGTCCAGCGTCCACTGACGCTGGACGTTTCTGTTGGAAGTGCAAATGGTTCCTTGGTTTCAAGCCAATGAGGTGGTGCACTTGTGTAGACCCCACCTTGATGCATGTATTAAATCCACACCATCCATTCCCTTCCCTAGCTCTTTTTAGCCGTTGACCTGGAAGATGGGATCCATCAGACTTTCAGGCGGGCCATACCATAACAAAAGGTGGTTTTCACCATTGAAACCTCCCCTGATGGGTTGTACACTGGAATATGTCCAATATTGGACTTGTTTTGCTCGTAGTGAGCCATAGAAGAACAATGGACGGAGTGGATTCACTTGATGCGGACCCCACCTGCAAATTTCTTAAGAACCCAAAAATCAAAAAAAAAAAATATAAGGGACGCAGCAGGCGCTGCCTGCGCTCGACGGGCGGGCGGACTGGCCGCCGTACAGCCACCCACGGCTGCAGCCGTGGGCCCCACGTTGATGTTTACATGTCATCTAATCCGTTCAGCAGGTGGCCCACTCTCTGAAGAGGGCCCATCTCAAAAATCAGCCTGCTCCAAGACTCAGGTGGCCCACACCGCGTGAAACAGTAGAATTGAACATTTACCTTTGAGATCCTTTTTGGGCCCACAGAAGTTTTGGATCGGGATGAAATTTGTTTTCACCGTTCATCTTGGCCCATGTGACCTTATCAACGGGTTGGATGAAATATAAACCTTACGGTGGGCCCCACACGGAGCCCACATTGATGTATGTGTTTCAATCCCACCGTCCGCCTGGACGGTGGATGTAGACCCACTGTGATGAGTGTGTGGGCCCACTGTGATGAGTGTGTGGGCCCACTGTGATGAGTGTGTGTGTATATATATATATATATATTATATACTATATATATATTATATACTATATTATATTTCATATAATATTATATGTATATATATATGTTATATACTATATATATATTATATACTATATTATATATATATATATATAAATATTGTACTTATTTAGGTGAGGCCCATTTCAATTACTTATGGCCCATAATTGAGGCCCACTTTGATGTATTATGGGCCCATGGGTCAAGGCCCATTTGAGGTATTAAGGGCCCATGGTTTAAGGCCCATTAAGACATATTGGGGCCTATGTGTTAAGGCCCATTTGATGTGCATTTGGGGCCCATTGGTGTGGCCCATTTGATACACATAAGGCCCATAAGATTAGGCCCATTTGATACGTTCTAAAGCCCACAGTTTATAGTCCATTGCAATGCACATAAGGCCCATTGGTGCGGCCCAGTGATGTGACCCACTTGATGAATACAAGGCCCATATGATATGGCCCATTTGACGTATTTAAGGCCCAATGGGACGTGCCTAAGGTCCATTGCAATGTACGATCCCAGCATGATTTATGTAATGATGTTTACGTCAGGACTATGCCTTGGGAGCAATGGTGGTTTGACGTCCACATTGCAAGTATAGTGTGGTTAAATGTCCGCATTCTGACATTCCCTAAGGCCCATTGTTAGGCTCGTGCGTAGGCCGTCTAGGCCCACCTTCGTTATGTATATCATCCATCCTATATAGCATGTTCAATTTCATAATTCATGATCATATGCATCATACGTATGCTTGATATGAGAAATGACTGATCATAGCATAGCCTTCGGGCAGATTGATTAGGGGCTCCCGTACATGAGCGCACGATACGCGCAGGATTGCTGTATGACTAGGTAGTGTGATTCATGCATTTGCATTGTGTGATATTGTCACTATACGCCCTAGCGACATCGGGCCATAGCCTCCACGGACGCATCGTGGTTGGCGGGATTGGATCGGAAATCTTTTCTACATGGGGTGCGATAGATATCCACGGGTGAAAGTCCCTAAACCCTTATGGTACCGGGAGGTTGCTCCAACGTTCTGACCGAGTGGATGCATGAGCGCCGATTGCCGATTACCAGACGCCGCGTTTTCCACCGTGTCGTGGTCGGTTGGAAGGGGGTGCGGCCTTACCCGCCCGAGAGTAGGGGCAATGCTAGGCTGAGTCTGACCAGCTCGAGGAATGGGTCCGCTATTGACGAGCCGAGCCCGATATTGGCGGGATAGTGAGGTCTTTTCCACTCACCTTATTGCGCGCGATGGGGCGGCAATCCGGCTTGGAGTGTACTAGACTCCGGTGATATTCCCGATTTGAGCCGTATTGACATGTGGACTTAGATGAGGATTTGTATGCTTGACTTGCATTTCGCATTGCATGGCCTTGGTATGGCCGACATCATTCTTTGCACCGCATGGCCTTGTTACGGCTAATGGGATTCTTAGCATTCATCAGCATGTTCCGCATTACTCTGAACTACATTATCACCTTGGGCATACACTTTCACCACCCTCTAAGCTTTCTATAAGCTTATGCACGACCGTTGCGTGCAGGTGACGTTGGATCGCGCAGCGATGAGGCGCGTGGCTGATCTTCTTTTGGAGTTTTGGTCTATATTCATTGTATTTCCCTTATGCTCATTGTACTTGTAAAGTTTTTGATTATAGTGGAAATGTGATGGAGTTTTTGGTTGTTGTTTGTGGGTTATGCCTTTGGTTATGCTTATTACGAATCAAACGGATGTTAAAAATCCTCCTTGTAGCATCCCAGGATCGGAACCTGGCGAATGGGCGCTGGGAGCCGAGAATGGGGTTCTACGGAGGCTGTCGGCGCCAGATTCGGCGATCGGGAATTTTGTGAGCCCGGTTCCCGAGTTTGGGGCGTGACAGAAGTTGGTATCAGAGCATAACTCGGGAATAACCAAAAACAACATTACATGTCTGCTATGAATGATTTAAATCCTAAGTTCGGGTAGTCTAGCGATCTTTTATTACCGACCCTTAACGAGTGTGCCTTCGAGAGTTTTCAAAGTTGATAGGCACCTTCGCTCTTTCCTGTAGGACATGGCGCGCAGGAGAGTGACCCGATCGACTCCCGCTCCACCACCTGCGGCTCCCGCACTACCACCTACGATCCCTGCTCCTCCACCCGAGATCCCTACTGCCCTGCCTGAGGATGCCACCCATTTGCCAGGGATTCAGCGCCCGGCCTATGGGTGCGGTTCCTCCACAGAGACTAGTGCGGAGCCGACCGTATCTGTGAGTGCTTCCCGATTCGCAGATTGCCGCAGCCGTGGGCCGCCACTTCAGCGGGCGGACCCCTCGTTTCTCCGGCCGAGCGGCAGGAGCGCTCGAGTGCCCTCCTTCGAGAGTTCCGACGCCTCGATCCTCCGCATTTCCAGGGTGAGCCAGACCCGACCGTGGCTGAGAGATGGCGCGCCGACGTAGAGAAGATATTCGAGACGATGGGATGCGCGACCGAGCGGCGAGTTCGATTAGCCGTATTTCTTCTCCATGGTGAGGCTGAGCACTGGTGGATGTCAGTCTCTCGAGCAGCGGGCACTGATTTTGTTTGGACTTGGGAGGATTTTGTGGATCGGTTTGACCGACAGTATTTTCCCGATCACATCCGACGTCAGCGAGCGTTGGAGTTTGAGGCCTTGGTGCAGGGCGATATGACAGTGGCTCAGTATGCCGCTCGTTTTGTAGCACTGTCCCGATTTGCACCTTACTTAGTGGATGATGAGGAGCGGAGAGCCCGCCGATTCGAGGCCGGCTTGCGTTACGGTCTTCGAGGCCGTGTTATTGGGCATGAGCTCCCTACCTTCGAGGAAGTGGTGCGGAAGGCCCAGATTTTTGAGGCTGAGTGGGACGGTTCTCGGTCGATCGCGGTCGGAGGAAGGACCGGAAGGGCGAGGCTCCTTCGGTGATACGCAGCAGGTCGACCTCGGCCCGAGGCGCACGGGTCGCCCGGCCTTTCGAGCACCGGCGGCACCTCGGCCACCACCTCGAGACAGTTCTCCGGCACTTGTTTTAGGTGCGGTGCGGAAAGACACCGTATGTGGGAGTGTCTCGCCCCAGCGGCAGCGAGAGGTCACAGGCCTCCACCACCGCAGCGCGCGAGACCCCACGCGGCGAGGGCCCCCACACGGCGGCGGCCGGCCCCACCACCGAGACCACCTCGGCGGCGGCATCGGCACGGCCTCAGAGCGCAGCGGCAGAGGCGGCGATTTGACCGCCTCGGCGACCTCGGCGGCGGCATGCTCGAGAGGGGCAGGCACCTCCCGGCTCGAGGCTCGATTCTATGCGGCCCGGCAGGATCCTAGTCCTACGGAGGAGTCGTTGAGGGTATACTTCAAGTTCTGCATGCATTGCACGTGTGTTGTTTGATTACGGTGCATCGCATTCTTTCGTGGCCGAGAGTTTTGGCCGATTGACTGGTTTACCGTATGCCCATGAGGGATTGTCAATGTCGACTCCCTTGGGGAAGACCGATGTTGGGCCGATTTTGCTTGTCTTGCCCGTTTTGGTTGGGGATATGTTTTTGCCTGCCGAACCTGTTTGCTTTGCCTATGTCCGAGTTTGAGTCATCTTAGGCATGGATTGGCTTGCGAGTATCACGCCATATTAGATTGCTCCGCGAGGACAGTCAACCTTTTCAGGCTTGCCACAGTTTCAGTTTGTCATTGAGCCTAGAAGAGAACCGTTGTCTTGTTTAATGTCTTGTGCCATAGAGGATCCCTTAGCGGTGAGCGTCGACCATCTGTGGTTTGCGATTTTCCCGATGTGTTTCAGAGATTCCGGGATTACCGCCTCGTCGACTCACCGAGTTTCATATTGATCGTGCCCGGTTCTGCGCCTATTTCAAAGGCCCCATATCGTATGGCACCGTTGGAGTTGCGGGAACTGCGAAAGCAATTGGACGAGTTGCGCGAGTTAGGCTTTATCCGTCCGAGCATCACCGTGGGAGCGCCGGTACTCTTCGTGAAGAAGAAGGATGGCTCGTTGAGGCTCTGCGTAGATTACCGCGAGCTCAACAAGGTCACGATCAAGAACAAGTACCCGCTCCGAGGATTGATGATTTGTTCGATCAGGTGAAGTGCCCAGTTCTTTTCAAAGATTGACTTGCGTTACAGTTATCATCAGATTCGGGTCCGAGAGGAAGACATTCCAACGACATTCAGGACGCGTTATGGTCATTTCGAGTTTGAGTCATGTCCTTGGGTGACCAATGCGCCCGGATGTTCATGCGATTGATGAACGAGGTCTTCCGTCCGTATCTCGATCGGTTTGTTGTAGTCTTCATCGGCGACATTATGATTTATTCGAGGACTCGTGAGGAGCATGAGCGCATTTGGAGGTTACGTTGCGAGACCCTCCGCGCACACCGGTTGCAAGGCTGGAGAAGTGCGAGTTTTGGCGGAGGAGGTGAAGTTCCTCGGTCACGTGGTGACGAGGAGGGTGTCGCATGGACCCCTCGAAGGTTGAGCAGTGCGTCAGTGGGGCCACCCACGTACGAGATCCGCAATTTCCTTGGTTTAGCGGGATATTATCGGCGTTTCATTGAGGGCTTCTCCGTATTGCGGCCCGTTGACTAGGTTGACTCGGAAGGGCGCGAAGTTTATTTGAGTGACGCTTGTGAGCGAGCATTTATGGAGTTAAAGGACCGTCGACGTCCGCTCCTGTCCTCACTCTTCCCTCCGGGAGTAGGATTTATTGTATTCACCGATGCCTCGCATATTGGTTTGGAGTCTTTGTCTGATCGGCCAAGGACTGTAGCCTTCAAGGTCTCGCCACCAAGATCCATGAGCCGAACTACCCCACGCATGATTTAGAGTTGGCTGCATGTAGGTGTGGAGACACTATCTCTAGGGGTTAGGTTCGAGCTCTTTTCGATCATAAGAGCTTGAAGTACCTCTTCTCTCAATCTGAGTTGAATATGAAAAGGCGTTGGATGGAGCTCTGAAGGACTATGATTTCGATCTTCGGTACCACCCGGGCAAGGCGACGTGGTGGCGGATGCCCTCGGCGTCAGCCACGAGGCCCGGTGGCGCATATGATGATTCGGAGTGGCGAATGCTCGAGGATGTAGCGAGTACGACTTTGAGTTTGGCTTGCAGTCTTCTATCGTGGTTATCGAACCTGTCGATTAACCCTCTCTTGTCGCAAGGGTGATCGAGGCTCGGGACGAGAGTCGTTACGGGATTACCGGCGGCGGCATCGAGAGTCGACGGATTGGCGATTGGTACGATGGTGGACTTCGCTTAGAGGCCGATTATGTGTCCGGATATTCTTGAGGTGCGGAGATCTTATGACCGAGACACATCGATCGCGGTTTCCTATCCACCCTGGCTCGACAAAGATGTACCATGACATGAGGCGACAATATTTTTGGGCAGGGATGAAGCGTCAGATCGCCAGTTTTGTAGCCGAGTGCGACACATGCCAGTGTGTCAAGACCGATCATTAGAGACCCCCTAATCTATTGCAACCATTGATTGTCCCGATGTGAAAGTGGGAGCACGTGTCGACAGATTTTATTATGAGCTTACCGAGGACTCAGCGCGGTCATGACGTCATCTGGGTTGTCGTTGATCGTCTGACGAAGTCGGCACATTTTATTGCGATACGTGCGACTTGGCCTTTGGGACCGGCTTGCGAGATTATTCATCGAGGATATTGTGAGGCTGCATGGCGTTCCGATTGTTTTTTGCCGAGACCCGAGGTTCACGTCTCGTTTGGGGAGCTTCCAGAGAGCGATGGGTTCGATTTGGGCACCGCGTACTATCCGCAGACCGATGGCCAGGCCGAGAGGGTCAACCAGATCCTTGAGGATATGCTTCGGGCTGCGTGATTGACTGGGGGTAGCTGGATGAGCATCTGCGATTGGGTGAGTTTGCAACTATTGCCATGGCTCCTTTTGAGGCACTATATGGCGACCATGCAAATCCGAGTTGTTGGGCCGAGGTGGGAGAGCGGCATCTCTAGGTCCCGAGCTTGTGCGGTGACATCGGAGGCTATTGATATCATCAGGCGGAGGATGCGCACAGCTCAGAGCGGAAGAGTTTTGCTGATCGTCGGCGTCGTCCCTTGGAGTTTGATGTAGGGGACCATGTGTATCTCAAGGTCTCGCCTATGAAGGGCGTGGTTCGATTTGGAGCAAAGGGCAAGCTTGCCCCGAGATTCATAGGGCCTTTTGAGATCACTGGGCGCGTTGGCGCCGTGGCCTATCGGCTTGCCTTGCCATCTCAGTTGTCTGGCGTCCACAACGTTTTTCATGTCTCCATGTTGAGGAAGTGTGGGTCAGACATCGTTCCTGTTATCGATTGGCAGCCGTTAGAGGTTCGTGAGGACGCTTCCTATATTGAGCAGCCAGTCCGTATCCTTGATCGGAAGGAGCAGGTCCTCCGGACCAAGGTCATTCCGTTGGTGAAGGTTCAGTGGGGTCACCATTCTGTTGAGGAGGCTTCTTGGGAGCGTGAGGCTGAGATTCGAGAGCGTTATCCCTATCTTTTTGATGATTGATTGTGTTGCATGTTGTATGTTATCTCTGATTTTATATAGTGATGTGATGTTTCTTCTCCCTCTTGAGTTCTGCCTAGTTGCGATAATTGTGTAAATTTCGAGGACGAAATTTCTATTAGGAGGGGAGAGCTGTAAGACCCGTGTCCTAATCCGTACTGTTCCGTTAGCTTCCGCGGTCCTTCCGGTCAAATTCCGGCAACCTTCGCACCGTATTCGGTGTTTGCGCACGATCCTAGGCAGTCCCGCGCCGACGTCGGCAGTGCGAAAGATATATCATAGTGACCGCGTCGTCGCCGCGGTTCCAACGCCGTGACTTGCGCACTGACCCGATACCCAGGTAAGAAGATGCCGATCAGCGTTTATTCCGAAGAAACACCGCGCGTTGCGGATTTCGAGGGAATCTCTACTATTAGTCCCATCAATCAACCATCAAAGCACCCCATACCTCAAGTACATCAACCCATCACCACCTTTTACAAAAGTCCACCATTCTTTCCACCTCACCACTCCTCTTTTCCAAATTTCAACAACAACCATACCTCTTTTTACCATTTTCAACCCAAACCATCCCCCATCACTCCATCACCCATCTCCTTCTCTCTCTCTCTCTCCCTTACAAGTCTCTCTCTCATTCAAACTCTCCCATAGCAAGTCCCATACGTATGGTCTTCCCATGGTGAGAAATTTTATTTGTGAGGTCCACCTTTCCCACCCCTTCATCTCTCATCTCAACCATCCATTTCCCATCTTCCACCATCAAAGGGTAGTTCAAGGAGCCAAGGAAGCCTAGGGAGCAAGAAGATCAAGTGGTGGGTGCCTAGATAGGGTAGATTTTCATATTTATAAGATGGGCCAAGTGAGGCCAACCGATCAATGGTTTGGATCTCCCATTGGACCCTAAGGTGTGGCCGATGGCCCACTTGGATCATCATGATCATTCCATGATGGGGCCATTCTCCATGGACCCCATCATGATGTTTATTTCTTTGCATGCTTAGGGTCATCTAGACCATTTAATTTGGTGGAGAAGGGATCTCCACCGTTAGATCTAATTGTATAGACCCATGTGTAATGGTTTAGTGCAAGGGAGGGCCCATAGTGCCGGGGTCCCTCCATCACACGGTCTCACTCTCTATCTCTCTCCCTTTTCTTTTATTTACCTTTTTTTTTTTTTATTTATTCTATTTTTCTTTGTGGTCATGATGGTGAAGCTGTGTGGCCCATCAGGTTGGACCCCACCATGAAGTAGGTATTTATTCGGCCCGTTTATAAGTGGGGCCCACCTTATATGTGTAGCACTCGTGCCATCCATCAACATCACTTGGTGGCCCACCTAAGCAGGGCCCACCTCTAATGTATTTACAAAGTCCAGCGTCCACTGACGCTGGACGTTTCTGTTGGAAGTGCAAATGGTTCCTTGGTTTCAAGCCAATGAGGTGGTGCACTTGTGTAGACCCCACCTTGATGCATGTATTAAATCCACACCATCCATTCCCTTCCCTAGCTCTTTTTAGCCGTTGACCTGGAAGATGGGATCCATCAGACTTTCAGGCGGGCCATACCATAACAAAAGGTGGTTTTCACCATTGAAGCCTCCCCTGATGGGTTGTACACTGGAATATGTCCAATATTGGACTTGTTTTGCTCGTAGTGAGCCATAGAAGAACAATGGACGGAGTGGATTCACTTGATGCGGACCCCACCTGCAAATTCCTTAAGAACCCAAAAATCAAAAAAAAAATATAAAGGGACGCAGCAGCTGCTGCTGCTGCGTCAGAGCCGCAGCAGGCGCTGCCTGCGCTCAACGGGCGGGCGGGGGCCAATGTACCCACCCAGCTGAGTGGGCCCCACGTTGATGTTTACATGTCATCTAATCCGTTCAGCAGGTGGCCCACTCTCTGAAGAGGGCCCATCTCAAAAATCAGCCTGCTCCAAGACTCAGGTGGCCCACACCGCGTGAAACAGTAGAATTGAACATTTACCTTTGAGATCCTTTTAGGGCCCACAGAAGTTTTGGATCGGGATGAAATTTGTTTTCACCGTTCATCTTGGCCCATGTGACCTTATCAACGGGTTGGATGAAATATAAACCTTACGGTGGGCCCCACACGGAGCCCACATTGATGTATGTGTTTCAATCCCACCGTCCGCCTGGACGGTGGATGTAGACCCACTGTGATGAGTGTGTGGGCCCACTGTGATGAGTGTGTGGGTCCACTGTGATGTGTGTGTGTGTATATATATATATATACATATATATATATATATATATATATAAAATATTATATTTCATATAATATTATATGTATATATATATGTTATATACTATATATATATTATATACTATATTATATATATATATATATATATATATATAAATATTGTACTTATTTAGGTGAGGCCCATTTCAATTACTTATGGCCCATAATTGAGGCCCACTTTGATGTATTATGGGCCCATGGGTCAAGGCCCATTTGAGGTATTAAGGGCCCATGGTTTAAGGCCCATTAAGACATATTGGGGCCTATGTGTTAAGGCCCATTTGATGTGCATTTGGGGCCCATTGGTGTGGCCCATTTGATACACATAAGGCCCATAAGATTAGGCCCATTTGATACGTTCTAAAGCCCACAGTTTATAGTCCATTGCAATGCACATAAGGCCCATTGGTGCGGCCCAGTGATGTGACCCACTTGATGAATACAAGGCCCATATGATATGGCCCATTTGACGTATTTAAGGCCCAATGGGACGTGCCTAAGGTCCATTGCAATGTACGATCCCAGCATGATTTATGTAATGATGTTTACGTCAGGACTATGCCTTGGGAGCAATGGTGGTTTGACGTCCACATTGCAAGTATAGTGTGGTTAAATGTCCGCATTCTGACATTCCCTAAGGCCCATTGTTAGGCTCGTGCGTAGGCCGTCTAGGCCCACCTTCGTTATGTATATCATCCATCCTATATAGCATGTTCAATTTCATAATTCATGATCATATGCATCATACGTATGCTTGATATGAGAAATGACTGATCATAGCATAGCCTTCGGGCAGATTGTTTAGGGGCTCCCGTACAGGGGGTGTTGCCCTACATGAGCGCACGATACGCGCAGGATTGCTGTATGACTGGGTAGTGTGATTCATGCATTTGCATTGTGTGATATTGTCACTATACGCCCTAGCGACATCAGGGCCATAGCCTCCACAGACGCATCGTGGTTGGCAGGATTGGATACCGGAAATACTGTTCTACATGGGGTGCGATAGATATCCCTGGGTGAAAGTCCCTAAACCCTTATGGTACCAGGAGGTTGCTCCAACGTCTAGACCGAGTGGGTGCATGAGCGCTGAGTGCCGATTACCAGACGGTTGCGCTTTCCACTGTGTCGTGGTCGGTTGGAAGGGGGTGCGGCCTTACCCGCCTGAGAGTAGGGGGCAATGCTAGGCTGAGTTTGACCAGCTCGAGGAATGGGTCCGCTATTGACGAGCCGAGCCGATATTGGCAGGCGGATAGTGAGGTCTTTTCCACTCACCTTATTGCGCGCGATGGGGCGGCAATCTGGCTTGGAGTGTACTAGACCCCGGTGATATTCCAGATTTGAGCCGTATTGACATGTGGACTTAGATGAGGATTTGTATGCTTGACTTGCATTTCGCATTGCATGGCCTTGGTATGGCCGACATCATTCTTTGCACCGCATGGCCTTGGTACGGCTAATGGGATTCTTAGCATACATTAGCATTTTCCGCATTACTCTGATACTGCATGACTACATTATCACCTTGAGCATACACTTTCACCACCCTCTAAGCTTTCTATAAGCTTATGCACTACCTTTGCGTTCATGTGTCTTTGGATCGCAGCTGCGCTGTGGCGCGTGGCTGATCTTCTTTTGGAGTTTTGGTCTATCTTCATTGTATTTCCCTTATGCTCATTGTACTTGGAAGGTTTTTGATTATAGTGGAAATGTGATGGAGTTTTTGGTTGTTGTTTGTGGGTTATGCCTTTGGTTATGCTTATTACGAATCAAACGGATGTTAAAAATCCTCCTTGTAGCATCCCAGGATCGGAACCTGGCGAATGGGCGCTGGGAGCCGAGAATGGGGTTCTACACATGAGCCTAAGCTATTGAAGGATCAATTAGCTTTAACCAGCTTCAATAGGCTCGCCACTTAGGCAACTAGCATTGAGCAATGCTCGCAAGGATCACTCAATGAGGTGTTCATGAGTCATATATGACTTTCCTCACTATTGGCTAGTGTGAGGTAGCATATCATAAAATTAGCTTATGTAATGTTGGGAACGTAGCGCATCACAAGGTTGCGTAGCTTTGTCAGCACGAAAGATAGGGAGCACTTGCCTTTATTCGGCCAGCATAGGCACATGGCCCTATGACAGGGAGTCAAGGCATGTATCTGTTCAAGTTTGTAGCTTTTACAATGTTGGACCCCACATCATGTTATATACAAGAAGACATAGAGATGAGTTTATAAAGATAAAATGGTCGTTTTATGAGTCAACACTGACTTCCGAGGGGCCATATGCTACTTTTCAAGCGATGTGCATATTATGGTCAACTAGTAATGTAAGGACATTTTCACACTGGGCTTGAGTGGGGGATTGTAGAGGCACACGGGGCCGGCGGCCCGTGTGAGGCGAGCCCCACCCATATGAGGTGGGTGGCTCGTGTGAAGCAAAACCCATGTGAAGTGGAGCCCACGAGGGGGGTTCAGTTAAGGTCCTAACTCATAGGATGTGGGGCCTAGGCTTTGAGATAAAGGGATTGATTCGCCATGCTTTATCAGTTCAAACTTTTTGAGCAAGTGATTATTTTTCCTACATTAGCTAGGACCATGTGAGCCTCTCATTTAACATGAGAGGCATACGAGGATCATATTGCTATTCAATTTCGGAATGAGGAATGATGCATGCCATAATGATGGCACGAGAGTCCATTAAGTGTCAATCTTGATTAAATGATTGGGGTGCCACTCCGATCAGGAGGTGACTAGAACATCACAAGGTGCCAATTATTGTTTGTCGTGTGGCTTGGACAACGGGACATTGCCTCCTAGTTAGTGTAAGGAACATGTTCCTCAAGGGGTGACAACTATTACAAAATTATAGGCCAAGGAAAGGTGGGGCATTGGCCTCTTTGTCATCCGAGTCGAACCAACATGGGGCAAACTAGAAAATCAACGGGGCAAACTAGAAAATCAGCGGGGCAAACTAGATGGCAAACTAGAAATTCAGCGGGGCAAACTGGGAAATCAGCGGGGCAAACATGAAATTGAGTCGGGGAAACTAGAAAATGAGCGGGGCAAACTAGGAAATCAACGGGGCAAACATAACAATGAGCGGGGTAAACATGAAAATGAGCGGGGCAAACTTAACAAATAATTTCATGGCTTGAGCCGATAAATATAAACGTATCCAATGTTCAAATGGAGCACACCAAGTGAAATTTTGAATTGAACTTCTAATGTTGATCATTTCTTAAAGGCCACAGAAGTTTTGGATTAAGCTTATAATTGTTTTTTCTATTGATCCATGTCTGTATGATCTTATAAATAGGTTTGATAACAAACAAACATCACTGTTGGGCCCACTATGGTTTCAACGATGGAAATCATTATGCCCCGCTGTTTCCCGTGGTATGATCCAATTGATCTTTTGATATGCTACAATTTGGAGCTAAACCGCTAAAATTAGATGGAAAAATGGATGGACAACATGGATATACTACATACATTCAATGTGGGCCCAACTAAGTTTACTTAGTACAATGGGAGCGTACTGAAAAATCAGCGGGGCAAACTAAAAAATCAGCGGGGCAAACTAGACAATCAGCGGGACAAACATGAAATTAAGCGGGGCAAACTAGAAAGTGAGCGGGGCAAACTAGAAAGTCAGCTGGTCAAACTAGAAAATCAGCAAGGAAAGCATGAAATTTAGCGGGGCAAACTAGATAATCATTATGCCCACTGTTTCCCATGGTATGATCCACTTGATCTTTTAATATGCTTCAATTAGAGGTTCAACCCCTTTTATATTTATATATATATATATACACACACACGCGCGCGCGCATGCACATGTGTCATATGTGTGTATACACACACACACACACGTGTGTGTGGGAAAAAGTTCTATATGGTCGAGCTCATGTGAACTACCCATAAGGTCGAGCTCATCACACGCTATCATGAAGTATGTCAAACATCTACCCCATCAGTCAGATGCACCATTCCATGGTGGACCTAGAGCTTAAAAATTAAGTTAATCCGTGGCTTTTGTAGGCCACACCACGTACAAACCTTGAGAGGGGTTACCTTCCATTAAAATATTCATAATTATTTTTTAGGCCCACCGGGATGTGTTTCACAAATCCAGTCCATCCATAATGTGTGTCCCACTTGGATGAGGGGTCAGACCAAGTTTCAGACACATCCAAATTTCAGGTGGGCCCCACCAAGTAATTTTATATGTTTTAGGCATGTCTTCACATGATTTTAAATAATATGGCCCACCTGAGTTCCGTATACGTTTGATTTTTCTACTATCCCATAATTTAAAGGGGACCCATCAAATTCACGGTGTTGATGTTCGACATAAATCATGGTAGGGCCCACACAGCTCAACCTCATGGGGAGTTCCCATGAGCTCGACCTTATAGAACCTTATCCTCTATTAACCTTGGCTAGTACAAAAAATAAAAATGGAATTACATACATTCAATGTGGGCCTAACTGAGTTTAAAATATACCTGTGCTGACAAGATGCTGATAAAGGGGGCCCACAAAAAAGGTTATCTTTGGTCTTTCTACCGGAAACGAAGTGAGGAAAGGGGGTGAAAGCAACAGCACTGAAAGTAACAGTGGAAAGGGCGAGGAAAAGCAAGCAGTGGAAATGGGAGAGGAAACGCCACAGCCGTGAAAGGAGGGGTATTTTCGTCCTGAAATCCCGACTCCGTACGAGGAGGTCTAAGTGGGTACTGAAGTTTGTATTGCTTCCAAAAAACCACTGGATAAAAGGTGGGGTCCACAGTCGTAAATTTCTCCAAAGCTAGCATACCCACGTACGGTGTAGCTCCAACGTCCTTTTAAGAGGAATTGTAGCATACGCACCATTGCATTGTATACCCCGGTTTCCAATTCTGAGAAGTGGGCCACATGGTTCCAGCAATCCAGACCACTTGTCTGTTGCATCCCACCGCAGATGGACCATACCCCCATTGGTTCCTGTGATCATCCGTTCCAGGAGATTATTGTGGCACCGTCCATCCACAGTGGGACACGGCAAACAAATGGTCTGGATTGCCGAACCGTCGGCCCACTTGTGACATACATCCACAGCATCCACAAATATTATAAACTAATCTTATTTTAATGCATGGGCGGAGTAATACTATTACATGCATAATCATCTAGGTAAGAAGCGACTATGTCATGGATGATGAAGTTTCATATTAGATTAGAATAACCAATGTTAGTTAAAATATAGTTATTATATTCAAATTTGATTTATTCCCAAATACAACAACCATGTGGCCCACCAATCACACCACCACGAAAACGACTTACCAATAGAATCAAAGCCACTAATTGGCAATTAGCGTATTATATATCATTGAAAAGGACTTAAAAATTTTCAAATTTCCATTAATTAGGTGGACCACCTATTGTTTTGAAGTCATTGTCCAGCGCCAAACACTAGTAGCGGTTAGCTAAGACAAGAACTCACTAATACGACGCTAATACATGGGGCTAAAATGCCAAAACATGATTATGTATGTGCTTGGATATTATCGAATGGTGCAGATAAATGGTTATTTTTGGAAATGCTTTGAATTAAGAAAACTGCAAAACAGGCATTCTTTTGTTTGAATTGCTGGCGGGCCGAACTGTTTTTAGCATGATAATAGAAGTATGAAAGTATTTTTTTATGTTTTTATTTTTACTATGATCATGTGTTTAAATTATCTGGTGATACTTGTCTAAACCATGTCTGCAGCATGGTTTTAAGACTCGGACGAGTCCCGTGTGTGATTCAACTCATCCGGGTCGACTTGGACTCAGTAATACCTGATCTGGTTCGATGCCGCGAATGGACTTGTACCTTGCTTGATCTCACAGCCCACAGATGTCCAAATGACAGCAATCTGTTATCAGTGCATCCCTGTCAAACAAAGACTGGCAATGAGAAGTGGGTCCCACTTGGCTGATAATCACCCATAATGCCAACTGATAAGAACTCATCATAACTAGTTTAGCCAAGTAAAATTTGCTTTTTGCAAGTAAAATGAAGATCTCAACATAAGAAAAAAGCATCCATAGTAAGTCTTTAAACCATCAAACTCTTCCCTCCCTTTCACAACTCAACCCAGGACAACATCTACCCGTCGTTCATCGTTACAAATACCCCTCTAAACTCATTTCCCTCACTAATTCAGTTAAGGTGACCTCTGCCAATACCGACAAAGAAATGGCCAATTAACAACAACAATCAGTGATTGTTCCACAACATCCGCCCATCAATTTCATTGACCAACGACTAGCAATAAGGTGGCCATCACAATTCCGTGGGGGATCAGCCCATTTGGCTTATCTTTTTTTGTTTTTTAAGCCTTCTGTGGACCACCCACCTACGCCTTCAGCTTGGAATTCAACCAGTTGATGATGTCCTTTGTGATCTCTTCCCGTTCAGGTTCGAAGAGGAGGTCATGCAAGAACCCTTCATACAGTTTGATGGATTTATCTGATGAAGATGCTTCTTCGTAGAGTTTTTCAGATGCTTCCGGGTCAGTTACAGAATCGGAAGTGCCGTGGAGGACTAGAAAAGGAACATTGACTCTGTGGAGATTCCGTTGCAAGTAAGACGATATGCATAGGATCTCGTAGCCAGTCCTGATTCGGATGGAGCCAGTGAAGACGAGCGGATCAGAGTACTTGGCAACTAGTGCCTCTGGGTCCCGGGAAACGGGCAGGCCCTGCTTATTTGCACCACTGAACTTGTATCTTGGTAAGAAAAAGGAGAAGATTGGTGCAAGTACCTGTCATCAAGGACATGAAGAAAATCTGTTTATGGAAACTTCTACTAACATCCATGTAATATCTTCTGTATGGAGTGACTGAAACAAAAATGTAAACATTTTCTATCTCAATGTGGGTGTGTTTGGTTCCACCAGATTTCATGAAATATCATGAAAATTTGCACCAAATTAGACAGATAAATCATGATATTTTGGTGCAACCAAACTCACCCTAATTTGTTAAATGTGATATAAGATGAATTTTATGATCCTTGACCACAGGATATGCAAGTAGTTGTATGTGAAAGTGGTGTCCATGGTTTAGTTATCAAGGACAATGATAGAATGTGCCTGCCATGGATAGATCATGGCCCAGAAATCTCCTTGATGGGATGACCCTAACCATTTGATTTGTGTACCGAAAATAAATGGTTGGAGAAAGAGTTCCAGGAATGGTCCATTTTCGAAGGAGAAGAAAGAAAAAGCCAAAGATAGTAAGGATATATATATAGTCTTCCAATCAGCGAGATTTTGATGACATGGACAATAAACACTGGGACCATCAATCATCATCTGATCAATGTATCATCATCATTCATCTAAGCCTTATCTCGATTAATTGGGGTCAGTTTCATGCATCCTTTTCCACCATTCCACTCTATCAAGGGCCATAATTTCAGTGAGACCATAGGTCATCAAATCTTTTCTTACTACCTCCCCACTCTGATGAGTGTATAATGGGACCAAATGGTAGAAACTCAATGAACTGAGGATATTACAAATTCCCCAAGTTGAGGATCGTACAATTCCTCATGACTGTAGTGCAAATTAAATGCTATAAAGTCATGTCATCTTTTTTACATTCAGTAACATTAGACATCTAACGGCCATATTTGCATTACAAAACTAAGTTTTGCAAAAACCAAATTTCTCTGGACCCACTTGGTAAACACTCACTATTTTTGGCATCTTTTTCTCTCAGAAATCAGAGTTTATGACAAACTGACCAACATCTGGTTTTCTCAGCTCCATGGAATAAAAGTTTTAAAAAATGTGAAAGCTGTTGACATGTTTTCAGTGAGGCCCACAAAAACTGGGTTTCACAATCCAAACGAGGCCCAAGGCATTTTGAGTTGTTCTTAGCAACATGAGATCCCATGTTGAGATTTCATATGTATCATTCATTTCAAAAAGAAATATAGATGATCCAGACTGAAAGATCAACGCTTTCTTGATAATGCCAGATAAAGGCTACAACTTGGAATTGACCCAACCTAAGATTGGATCAGGTAAAGGTTGTCAGGGTCCTTGGCTCAGGTATGGGTGGGAAAGGCCCACTCAATTTGTAATTGGGTTGGGTACCAAATTTGGGTTGGCTTAGGTTGATTTGGGAATAATCACATGAATTTGGGCCAGGGGTCAAGCATAGGTTGGGCACCTTGGGCTGGAATTCAGGTCGGGTCACTTGGATCCTCTTGACATTGGGTCGAGCTCAGGTTGACCTCAACCTCACCCAACCTGCCCGAGTTGTACCCCTATGCCAGATACATCCAAAATCTGGATTGGGTTTTGTCATTTTGTAGGAAGGGACGGATTCATTCAGATTCACAAGTTACACGGAAAACCAATCTATGGGTTGCAACTAGTAGGAAGAATGTTCCAGCTTCATCATTTTGTCAACTAGTAGCAAGAATGTCCCAGCTTCATTATTCTTTGAAGCTGTGATCTGAAGTTCAACAATCAACGCAAAAGAAGTGTGAGTGAGACTCCATGGCAATCTGGTTCATGATGACAATGACACAATCTGACACTTAGAATACTGGAATTGCCCAGCATACTCAACCATTAAGTTGGTACAAATGGTGCCTATGGCCAAATGATCCAGATGGCCGATCAAATGGAGACTAACTTGGATTGCAGATGCCCCAAAAATCTCCCAGATTGATCATTACAGCCATCCATTATTTGGCTTTTTCTGCTGAATGTGGACCATGGTTGTGTTTCATTCCTAACCATTTATTCATAGACTGCCGAAGGGTTAGGATTGTTTCATCAAGGTGAGTTTGGGGAAGTCCACCTACCGTGGAAGCCCATCAGATCCACCGTCTGGATCACCGAACCAGGGGCTTCACTAGAACATATTGGAGGCTCAAGGATTCCATGCATCCTTGGTTTGTGGATCATATAATGCCTCAGAATATCTGATCAACTATTATAAAACTCAAAAAGCAAATCCATATGCCTGTAATCATGTCCCATCACTGCCCAACCATGAATAAGATCAGTGATGGATACAAACACCAAATCATTTCTCTTTCTATCCTAACATTTACTTTTTGTGACTGTAAGCTCTGATCAACAGAAGTAAATTGCAACTTAAGACCTTTTGATCCCAACTTACCAACTAAAAAAGAAAAACTAATACAGAAGGGGGTTGGGAAACCATCCCCGCATTCTAAGAGTGGTAAAATTGTTCTCAGATCGCATGGACATTGTCACTGTTTTTAGAAAGGATAGGCATTTTTGCTATTGTTGAAGTCATGAATATGAATATATCATTAGTCTATATTTCAAAATGGCTAAAATAAAAGTAAGCTTCCATGTGCAATTGGTGCAATATCTTTTCCTTACCGTAATGATTGGGTGAGATGGTTGAACTCGTATTGCAGGCGACGTCAATACCATGCCTTCTATAAGCGTTTCTATTTTTGGGTCCAGTACTGCCTTCAAATATCCATGAAACAAGAGAGACTCCAAATAAAGGCTCAAATTATGAAATGAATTACGCTTTTAATTTGGCTATTGAAATTGATACAGATCATTTCAAGAAAAGAAAACCCATTCGTCAAAAAAAATCTTACCTTCAATATGATAGCTGCACCTGTTGAGTGCCCAAAGAAAAAGCAAGGAAGTCCAGGATTTTCCGCTAATACTTTCTCAAGAAATGCTTTCTGCAAATATTTAAAAAAAAAAAAAAAAAAAAAAAAAGAAGTAAGGAGGACACAAAGGCATTCACCAAAGATCCCTGCTAAGGATATTCATGAAAAGAGAACTAAGAACCCCCATGTGGTTACGTGGAAAACATGCAAGATCTGGGCCGTTCGTCAGGAAACCAATAAGACTATTAAACTAAATTGACCAACCATCCACATTCAATTCTAATCTGCACCAAATAAGCAGCCTGGATGTCACTCGCATGTGCCTTATGATTCTCAATCCTCTTTGTGCAAATACATGTAGCATTTTTCTTCACCAAATAAACATAGTTTGTGAGAGAGTACATACCATATCATTGACTGCATCATCAAGGGAATGAACATAGCCATGAAGCCCATCACTTCCACCATGTCCTAAAGGGGAAAAAAATCATAAATAGGGAGATGAACCAAATTCAATAAAAAGTTGCACGATTCAGCTCTTCAAACTGTCAATATTAGGATGGTATCAAGTCTTTGAAAAATCTATTAAATTATTGAATCCATGTGGTTGTGCTTCACAGAAGGGGAAAAAGGAACCTGAACCAAATGCATAATGTAAAACTATCAAAGCAAATCAATGTACATCTGTATCTGTGTGCATGTGTGTGTGCATGCAATGTAATTTATGCATGTGTGAATACATGCACGTTACAGTTGCATTGAGAAGTGGTTCTGATAAGAATGATCATCAACAAAAGATTAAAAAAATACAAGTTAAGCTACATCTGTCATTTAATACCAAGCAAAGGAACTACAAGATAGATTTGAATAAGAACAACAGGTTCCTGCAGAAATGTTCATTAAGGGCCTGTTTGCAGGCCTCCTGCTTGAATCACATTGTAGATTTGCCTAATACATTTCATTTTGAGTGGCAGAGGATCAAAACTGATTGAAGGTATCACCCATTTAGTGGTTTCTGCTTTCAGCAGGGGACATTTTGGATAAACCAACTGTTGGTCTTTTTTTGGATTCAGATCCTTTCAGATTAAAAAATAATAAATAAATCCTCAGAGGCTGGGATTTACCCTCCATCCAAACAGACCCTGAAGGAACCGATTTGGTTACTCTAAGTGAAAATAAATATTAAACGCCAAAAGTTTGAGAATTCACATCCAATGTAACAAAAGCAAAACAAAACAAGAATGTGGATATGATTCTCAGATTTTGCTGTCTTTATCATAAAACTGTGTAGTTAAGTTTCAAATTGATGATGAATTGCTGTAATTCGTTGAAAGATGGTTTACAAATAAATCCATGACAATAAAGCAGGTCAATGGGTCCCAACTAGGCCAGACTTGTGAGATTATGCCAGTCAACTCAGGTCTTACCACATCAGTGAGTATTTCTTGTTTTCTTTCACTACACATTGAGTTTCTATTGAGGTATATCCAAGTCATATAAGTTGCTGAGTCACCAAATTCAGGATATCCATAACCTCACAAGTCGAAATCACAATTTCAAGGATTGGCCGAGGAATGTATATCATTAAGTGAGAGATTTAGTATAGGTTACTTTCTGACATATGATCCGAGTAGATTAAAAATATAAACAGTTTTGATCTTCACTCAAAAGCCACAGAAAGACAGATAGGCCTGATGAAGTAGCCTAACCTATGGAAATAATTGTGTTGAGTGCAATAATCTACAACTAAAAGAACAACCTGTGATGACATTTTGCGGTTATCCGTTTGTCAGCCCAATAACCTCTAAACAAAGAACGAGTGCCAACCTGTATTGTGTATGGGTCATCCAAGCAGATAGGACAACACTCCATTTTTGAAAATGCAGGTCATGGATGTGGATAAGGGATACCATCAGTTTTATAACTTTTAATAGTATGATTTGACCTATTCTACTATTTGTAGTTTTAACAAACAAGCATTTTTTTTCTCTCTCTAACATGAGAAAGGAAACAAATTTGTTATTTGTTTACAAATTGGAGGCATACATACGTTTTACCAGAATGTAAGTAAAAAGTCCAGATTTCAGAAGTAACAAATCTAATACATAAATAGGATGCAGTTAAAACATATCCTACAAGCATCTTCTGACCATCCAGTACCAGTACCAGTATTATGTTGTGTCCGACACGGTATATCGAGCATGCAGAATACCTGTGAGTCATAGCCAGGAAATGCATAGGACAGCCCCCCACCATGAAAATGAGTTGGAACAAGAACCACAACTCCAGTCATCAGGCAGTGGACGTGTATGTTGAGTGTGGACTGTTAGCAAGCTTCTTTAAAGAGTCAAATGTTTTCTGTATAGACTCTTAGAGGTGGTCCACGTTCTGAGTGAACCAACACAATTTTTGCACCAGGTCATTTTCACAGGGGGTGCAGCTAATTAGTGGTTGCATGACCAAGGTCATGCTTGTGTGCCATACTGCCATGTGTGTAGAGGGAGCTTGTAGGGTCAGCAAACCTCTATGGTGTCTATGTTAACCTTCATCGTTACCTTCTCACAGAATGCAATAAACACTGTATGATCAAGGATTTCTACCAGTGATTAACACAGATCTATCTCTTCTCAGGCTTTATGCTTGCTCGGGTGGTAGACTCTCGGGAGTTTCAACACCCGGTCAAGTGTTCGAGTACCCATAGGTGGTGAAATTCCACTAGCGTGAGTGTGTGGGGTATGTGTGCATGTGTAAAAAATAAATAAATAAGGCTTTAACTTCCTGTGTAAGCTGGTTCCTGTTTGGGTCCTTACTCTTGCTCGGGTGGTAGACTCTCAGGAGTTTCAACTCCCGGACAAAGGTTCGAGTACCCATGGGTGGTGAAATTCCACCAGCGTGAGTGTGTGGGGGTGTGTGTGCGTGTGTTTAAAAAAAAAAAAAAAAAGCTGGTTCCTGTTTCCAGCATGAAAATAACAGAATTCAACAGAGCATATACTACTAGAACAGCAATAACACCAAATAATGAAACATAAAGATGAGTTTTGCTAAGTCCAAATGTATGCAAACACACCCAACATGCCTAGGACATCCAGGCCATGCCATCAGGGGAGCCCCACCATGTAGATGACCCCATCGGGCAGGCAACACATGGATGTCAAACATGGAACTCTTCATAATTTCAGTACATGTGCGGCCCACCTGATGAATTGACCAGCCTGAGTTTTGGGTCATGCCATCTACACAGTAGAGCCACCTAATGTGGGGTGTGAATGTCCAACACGTGCCAGGTTGGCACATTTAACTGTGTCAAGGTATGCACAGGCTAAGCAAAGATCCATAATGAAATAGGCATATAATTTTCTTTTGTGAAAAACAATTAATGATGCACAAATAGTTCTTCCGAGTAAAATCTTCAAGCAATCAAGCGGAGATAGAACTCATGACCCGCCAAGAAGGTACAGGCCAGCATATTTTGTGTAAGAGATGTAGAGAACCTACCGACCCAGTCCATGGCATACACTTTATACCCATTAGCATTCAATTCCTTTGCAAAATTATTGTATCTTCCACTGTTGTGCAAAGAAGAAAATGTATTTAGCAATAGTTAAATGTCTTTAGATTCATTTTAACAGGACCTTAAGAAACTTGAGAGAGAAAATAAGTTCATGTACCTGTGCTCATTAAGTCCATGTAAGAGAACCATCAGTCCTCTGCATGATACAGACACAAAATAGATATCCCGATTAGCAAAGATAAGAAGCATTTGCCTTTTTTAGAAGAAACTTTTTGCAAGGGCAGTATTCTCAATCCCACCCTTGCCACATGTGTTAATGTGTGACATGTTTGCGAGATCTGGGTCATTCATTGGGTGGGTCCCTCAGTGTCTGTAGCTGGACGAAAAGCGGCTGGTCCAATAATCAGGTGGAACACAAGAATGATGGTTAGAGAAAAACGAATGACCCAAGTTCGACACACGTCTGACCCACCAGCTGTCCAGAACATCCCTACTTCCAGTGCACGACACAAACACGGTGGGCCCACCTTAGGATCGACCCATATCTCACATGCATGCAACACGGGCACGTGCAATAGTAGGATTAAGAAAGAGTAGCATCAGGGATCCCAATAAAAAACACAACAAAAGTTGATGCACAAAACGAGATGATAGAGGGCATTCAAATTTCAATCTACTTCATTGTTAGTTGCTGAGGGGATTATTTTCTTCAAATTAAACTTGCTCCGTAGTTAAGGAATCCATAAGTTTGTCAAAGGGAAAGGAATAATTATTTCTTCCACAGATAAAATTTGCACTAACATAAAAAAGTGATGCCCACAAAAGCAACTATAAAACAGCACAATTCAACAAAGAAGCCTAGTTCCAATAAGGGCTATAAAACAGATCTCTACGAAAAGGATTCATTCACTTCGCAGGAGTGAGAGCTGGAACAGATGCTGGGGTATGAACAGGGAAGTGATGGTTTGCAAAATAGGTGAGAAACAGGATCGCTGATGAGGGAATGAAAAGAAGTTCAAGGGTTCAGACAAGGCTATACAAAAATTGATACATAGTCCAAGCTATTTGAATACAGAGTAGAACTGCATAAAGAGTAGAGTATGACCGTATGATAGATGATGCAGACATAGATTTTTTCCATTTTCCTCTTAGAATGGTACTCCATTTCACATTAAAGTAACTGGAAGTCTGGAACATATCAATGAGGAAATTAATGACATTTTTACTTTTTTGGAAGGCTTGAAAATGAGAAACAACATGATAGAAATTATTTTTCTCTATTTGGTGCAATTATGTGATGTTCAAGGTAGGTAGCAGCTGTAGATCTACAAACCATCTGGTCACATCTCTTTTGCTTTCAGGATTCTGGAGCACAGTGCAAGTATCTGTTTTTCTATTATTAGAACAGTGACCACAGAGCGGTCCATTATGGTGTAAGTAGGATCACAATTGACCAGACTGTGTCAGTTTGGGCCTGGATAATGAACTGTTTTCACAGGGCCTGTTAGGTTGGGCCTATTCAAAATTTTAGTTTTCACAGCACAGTCCTAGCCCATTTACTCCATATAAGGCTTAACCACAGCAAGGTGCTAATTTATTAGGTCACTCCTTAAGATGATTTATTTTGGCACATTAATGTCCATTAGGAATTAGTTCTATACACATGAATGTCAATAATCTTGCATTAAACTATAGCAGAAAAATAAGGGAATAAAGTCAACTGCTCCAGGACACATGTAAATGTGAAAAATAAAAAATGGTATCGCTGATTTAGTTTGAAAGTAAGGAGCTAATAAAGTTAGGTGAGACCATTAGATAAGGTTGGGACACATGTATCCTGCCCAATGCTTAATTACCAATAAATTGCTAGGAATTCATCACATAACAATACTGATAGAACTGGAGACTGATAATAGTATCTTACAAATATCCGTGTAGTATCCAGTTCTAGTATCACAGAGTGCTATCGTACACTAAGAATATCCCATTATTTGAGTACCCAATGACTCTGCTGTTTACAAATCCCAACCGTCCTGATTCTTCTAAAATGAATTGATTCCAAAATCTCTACCTAGTAATATCCTCCTTAACAGGCATACTTGCCTTCTTCTCTATTAAAGTCTTCTAAGAAACTACACAAGGACCGTAGATTAATGAACCAAGCAAAGGGGAGGCTGCACATGAATTAAAGATCAATCTAGAGTGACGATTTGACAGACACTTCCAATACTCCCGAAAATATTGCAGAAACACTGATACAAAGCAAGCAACATAACCTTCATGACATCATGATGATTAAATAAGCTTATTTAAATTCAGCATTCAGGGCCAATCAATAGACTAGAAATCTTGGAAAATGATTTCTTTTTTTTTTTAAGTCTGGAATTCTGGAAAGATGGAATCAACCCCAAAACAATTCTTTGCCCATGTCATTTGACTAAAGCCAATAACATCATTGTTATGAATGTATTTTAAGAGAATAATCTAGTTTGAAACCACCATATTAAACCTCACTATGAGTGTTGCAAAATGGGCAGTTTCCGTCATTTGAACATTTACTGATCAGTAAAGTGGCCATGCCCATGTCAAAGGGGCTTACAATGAATCGTATAGTCATCCAATCAAAACCAGAGGGGATAACAGTTTTCTTTTGAGGCATCACCATATTAAAACCTCAAAATCAATGTTTCATTCCAGATTTGTCCAAATTTTGGTGTTTACTGACCAACATACTATCCAGTCAGACAATGATTTGGATTCACCAAAGCCACATCATATTGGAAGGTGTGCCTGTTTATTTTAGTATTATGAGAATATAACAGAGGCGTGTATTTGCACTATAGCACTGTTATGAAACAGGTATCTCTGCATTTTATTGTTCAATTATCAGAATCAACAGAAGTGTATTTCTTGCAGTATATTGCACATTACAAGAATCAAAAGCATCATAATGAGAGTAAACAGCAGGATATGTCTGCAGTATATTGTACCAATATCACAAGAATTAACATAACGGTATTTTGCAATCAAATGTTATAAATCAAAGATGATGTTAGATTGTATATAAAGGACGATGAGCCCATATAAAAGAGATGATAGGTGGAGAGGAAACCAAAACAGAAGGGCTAAAGTTCCTTGGGCATTGTAATCCCTTGGGGGGTGATCCTGATACAGAGAAAAACACCAGTGATTGAATCGAGAAGACAAGATTCCATAAAATATAGAAAATAATATCATTTAAAAAAGAAAAGCATACATCAAATGTCATGACAAAGTAGATATTGAGTTAGGAATATGCTTCCTCAGACTCACCAACCTTGGAAACATAACCCTTGCATGGAGATATTGAGGGCCTGGAAACAGGAACATAAATCCTACAAACACATAATTATCTGTTTCACCAAAGCCAACAGTATCACTGAGACTAATTTAATTTTAAGGTATATGTTCCACTGTTGAAAAAACGATTCAACATCTAGCTAATGGCTGCTTGAAACTGGATGATTTTCCTAATTAAAATATTTACCAACTTGTGTATTAAGTTTAATGAATCTTATCACTACCCAACCAGGTCAGATGGTGACAAGATTCACCCAAATAAAAATTCCCACTACAGGTCTTTTGCTGGGACCACCAACCCAATTTTAATATATAATGACAGGCATAACTGACTTGTCCTTGTCCATGTCAGACAGATTCAAAACATTGATCCCCTAAAGCCCCATGCCTATTGGAGAGAGTGCCTTTGTATTGTAGTGGAGTTCCACTAGATTCTGAAATGATTTTCAGTGTGATTAGTCCATCTCATCAGGGGGCCCGGTCACCAACATATCATCAGCATCATCATCATCATCATATAAGCCTTACAGCCAATGAATCCTGTCTCACCATTCCACTCTATCACGAATCATGTCCTCAGTCGTTAACTATAGATCCTCAAGTTTTTTCTTACACCCAGGCACAGGGATATAGTAACCAATTAAATGCGTTCACCCTCGCTTTTTCAAAGTTTTTTTTTTAAGGAGAAGAAAAAGATAGTATGGGCCTACAATGAGATGGACTAATCACAGTCCAAAGATCATAACAGCGTCTCTTCGAACAAATTACCTGTGAAAATGAAAAGAAAGTATCTGGAACAGTATCATGTTCTTATTGTAAGAATTAACAGAAAGTAAACGTGCAGGATATCGAATTACCACGAGAAATTCCACAAGGGAATCTCTGCAGTAAATTGTACCATGATGAGAATTGACTGAAAGGTATCTCAGCAGTATATCCTAAGAATGAACAGAACTTCAGGATCTCATGCCATTATAAGAATTATCAGAGTAGCTTGCAATCACATGCTGTAAATCCAAGATAACGATGTTGCAAGTAAAGACAAGAAAGCCATATCACAGAGATGATGGGTCGAGAAACAACCAAAACAGAAAAGCTAAAGTTTCTTGGGTATTGCAATCTGTTGGGGGTGATACTGATACAGAGCGAAACAATGGCGATTGAATCAGGAAGGTAAGATTCCTTCCAACGTAGAAAGCAATGCCATTTAAAAATGCAAAAGCATACCTTTAAAACAGCTTGAGAATGAAAATAATAAGAGCGAGAGAATATGCTTCCTGAGACAAAAACCTTGGAAACATAACCATTTCATCCTCTGTTTCAGCAATTTGATGATTGGTCCAGACAAAAACTAGCAGTGTTTTTTTTTCTTCTTCTTCTTTTCTCAATATTTTATTTTAGTGGCCTTCATAAATTTATTCAGCATCAATTAAAAAATCTAGAGAGACATTGACAAAAAGAATAGAGAGATGTCAGCATCATTTCCTGCATACTGATCAAAGGATGGAAAGGATGGTGCCTTGCAGGACCACATAAATTAATGGTCCACACACAATTTGATCATATGCATGGATATTGGCCAGTGATGGTGATTTTAACCATTCAACCAATTCGCGACACTTTAGATGGGTCTTATCAGATGGATGATCCTGACCATCTGATCAGTGGATTTCCATCCATTGGATGGGACACCATGAGCTGCTGCCTATGTTTTAGTGTTCTTTTGTAGGCTGAATGATTGGACAGCTAGGCCCATCTGATGGTATGCTTATTTGGCTATAACCCATCAAACTCAGATGCACCAAAACCTAAAATCCAATCAATCTAGAACACAAAGAATTAAAAATTGAAAAATTAAAATCAACAGCAACGAAATTCCGCATACCTGATCTCAACCGTCGCAGGGGTCCATGACTGTGTGAACATTGTCTCCCCCCTTGCCGTCGCGAACATCGCAAATTCCCTCACCGTCCGTTCATCCCCATCCTGCTCCACCCTCCTAATCGCCATTGCCCGTCTGGTCGCGATCTCCAGATCCATCCCGCCGCTGCCGCCTCTCCTGCCCACCATCGCAGCTGGGACCCGCAGCACTAGACCCCCCGCCCCGGCCCCTTTCCTAATCCCGACCTCCTGCTTCTCCTCCTTCTCACCGCTGCTGCCGCCACTGCAACACCGCTTCGGCTGCCGCCGGAATGGCAAAAGCAAGAGCAGGAACAATCCCTTCAACAGCATCACGACGGCCTTCAGCGCCCGCAGCGACAGCAGCGCGTTGACACGGCCGCTGGCGCCGGATGTCAGGATCAAGGGAGATGGGACATCGGCGATGATCGCAACCGTCGGTTCCATCTTCGGGAGTACGAGAACGGACGGACGAGATCCGAGCTTCCTATTCTTCTTCTTATTGTTATTCTCCTCCTTCGCTACAGATATCAACTGCAGCTGAAGAAATGGTGGATTTCTGTTTTGGATGAATAAAGGCTGTATACGATTCGTCGGACCAAAGCAGATCATAAAAGAGAGGGAGAGAGTGGAGAGAGGAGAAATGAACGGAGAGGATTTAATTCTAGAAGTTGTGAAGAGTTTTTAGTGGCGGATGGAAAGAGAGACAGAGTCGAAAGGAAAGAAATGGAGAGAAGATGCATTCAGATTTGCTATAAATAGGCTGCAGTGGGTTGAAATTTTGAAGCTGGCGGATTTTCCGTTCTACTAACTTACGAGAACGAGAGAGATGGTCCGAGAACCGTCAATGGTTCGTCGCGTATGTTATAATGATAATACATCGCGAGTAGGGATGGATAGGGTAGATTAGAGGATTAGGATTTCCTGCAACATAAAGCTCCGTGGCCCCACCTCGATGTGTTTTTGACGGCCCTCAACGTCGGGTCCACCTTATGTATTTATTCTACATCCACACCGTCCATCAAGGGCGGGGATTAGGGGCTCCGTGCGGCTTTCTGTGATCTATGTGTTATCCACGCCGTCCATCCATTTTGAAAAATCATTTTAGTTGGGGAACCCAAAAATGAGATAGATCGAATGCTAAAGTGGACCACATCATAAGAAACAGTGGAGATTAAATGCCGAATGCTTAAAACCTCCCAAGGGTCACAGAAGTTTTAGATCAAGCTGATATTTATGTTTCCCTTCATCCAGGTCTACGTGACCTTACGATTAAGTTAGATGGAAAATAAACATCATTGGTGGGCCTTAAGAAGGTTTCAACGGTGGAGATCATTGTAAACATTGCTTCCTATAGTGTGGCCCACTCCAGCCTTCAATCTTTCAAAATGGATGGACAGCTTGGATAAAAATATATATATCACGGTGGGCCTTAAGGAGTTTTTAATGATCAGACGTTCAATCACCACTGTTTATTATAATAAGGTCCACCTAAGAGTTGAATCTACTTTGCTTTTTTACTTATGCCCTCAAATCACAGGGCAAGATTGATGGACTAGATGAATGTAAAATACATCCACCAAGGTGGGGCCCACGGTTCGTGTAAGCTCACGTTGGGACGCCACATAAAAAAAATTGAGATTAGATTAAGGTAATTAAGGTGTTACTCTTGACGTGGTGATATTTTATTGGACAGAAAAAGTTGATACAGTGGGCCCATCAACTTTCACAAGTTGTACTCGACCCTTCAAAATGGATGGACGGTGTGGATGTAATGAACATACATCACAGTGGCCCCATCGTTAGGGAAACTTCCTAGTTCCATTACTAATTAATCCTGTATTACCAAATATCAATATGATCCAAAGCTTCCGACCTAGATTAGCTAGGTCACCAAGTTTTATGAGCCCCACCATGATTATGTTTTGTATCCATGCCGTCTATCCATTTGGAGAGATTATATTGGGGCCTGATCCAAAGAATGAGTCAGATCTAAAGCTTAAGTGGACCCCACCACAGAAAACAGTGGGGAGAATGACACCCACCATTAAAAAGTTTTAAAGGCCACTAAAGTTTTTGATCAAACTGATACTTGAGTTTTCCCTTCTTTCATGTCTGCGTTAACACATGAATAAGTTGGATCTCAAATACACGTCATATTCATGGTAGGCCTTGGTAAGGTTTCAACGGTGGGCATCACTCTTACAACATGGATCTTTCTCATTCTTTGTATCATGTCTTCGAATGATCTCTCCAAATGTATGGACGGTGCGGATAAAACACATACATCATCGTGGGGCCCACAAAACTTAGTGACGTCACTTCAATGGCGAGTCTCGCAACTCAACCTGTCAGTACCTAATCCGCGTCCAGCTTTCTTTACTCCCACGTGACTTGGGTAGGGTACCCATCGCCCCTTTTTTCTTTTTTGGGTGTTGGGACCCACTTGAGTTTTGGATTTCTTTGTTTTTTGTCGTCTTTTAATGATGAATGGGGTAGATGCCACACACGTATCGCAGTAGAACAATGGAGATTTTCGTAATGAAATTGGCGCCCATTGATTGAAGGGCAGATCTCTCTGGTGAGCTGGCACACGTGTGAGAGATCGTGAGTAGTATCGCGGTCTAGCGACCAAGAACTTACCGTGGGTGGGAAGCAGATGCACGGAACTTGGGTGCGACCCGGAACCAGCTATGTAAGTAGGATCCTAACCGTGGGGGTCAGTTGGATGTGTGCGTTGTAAATCTATGCCGTTTATCTGTTTTTCCAGCTCATTTTAAGACATGGACCCAGAAATAAAGCAGACCCAATTCTCAGGTGGACCACACTTCTTCTTATCTGATGTTAAAATTCTTGTGAGTCTACCACTGGAGCAAGAGTAAGGACTTCATTTGCAACCTTTTATAAACGGGTTGGATGGCACATAAATAGTATGACAGACATTAGTAAGCTTTCATTGGTCATGACTAATGTTTCCTATGGTGTGGCCCACCTGAGATTTGTATCTGGTTTGTTTGGGCAGGGTTTCATTTGATCAAGAGGGGTGGGCTCCTTAACTATTAGCCTGTTATAATTCATGTAGATTACATCTACGCCACGCCCTCCAACCACTTAGAAAGCTTATTTTAAGACATTATCTGAAAAATAAAGTGGATTCGAATCTTAAGTGGACCACACTACACAAAACATTGGTTATTGAATTCTCGCCATTAAGAACTTCTTAGGGCCTGCTGAAACGTTTATTTGTCACCCAACCTTTTAATAAGGTCACAAAGACATGGATAAAGGACCAACGAAAATATCAGCTTGATACAAAACTATTATAACCAGTTGGGAGCTTTTAATAGTCAGTCACTACTATTTCATGTAGTATTATCCAACTCAGATTTGGATCTAATATATTTTTGGATCATAGTGTAAAATTAATTGTCAAAACAGTTGAATGGCATGGATGTAAGGAAAATACATCAAGGTGGCCCCACAGGGATCCCACCCACCTCAGTGGACCCAAACCAGGCCGGGTTGTTTTTGGACCACGCTCTAAAACAGGATGCAAAAAACGGATGAACAGCGTAGATACACAGCACATACATCGGCGTGGCCTCCGGTTATCCATCCACGTTGGTAGTACCGGGGTCGCAGCTAAAAGTCATTCGAAGCGGATTGCCCACGGTTCCTATCTACGGATATATCCATCCAGCATCAGGTGGCTCCAGCTCTGTGGGTCCCACCGTGATGCACGTGTTTTATCCACACCGTTCATCCTTTTTGCCAACTTATTTTAGTGCGTGAGCCCAAAGTAGGGCTTGGTATGGTTACGTGGCCCACCTTAGGAATGGCCGGGATCTTACACGTGCAAGAAGCGTGGCACGAAGGGGTACGTGGACGAGAGTGGTGCGTCCAATGGTTGTGAACTTCTTATCAACATGGCTCGTAGGATATGGCTCACCCAAGTGGTGGCCTTCCAAATGGTCGGTCTAGATTCATCCCAAAACGCACCAATCAAGATCTTACGGTTGGTACCATTTGTTACATATCACTCGACGCACCGTATATCGTTAACATGGCTGGTGGGTCCCACCAGCTTGCCCTCGTTATGGAATCGGTTCTACGTCGATCAAATCAACCGTGGAATATATAAAATGACAAACGGTCCGTACCGAGAGGATAGAGATAATCTTATCAAACGGGTACGATGCTGACGGAGGCAGGAGACAGACGGTCCGGATTCAATAACCACACAGCTGTGACTACGGACTACGGTCACAGGCCGCGATGAACAAAGGTCGATTCATTTCCACGTACCAGAAAACTGTATTTTTGCAACGTCACGAGTGAGCAGTTTCTCGTTGTGCTCTAAAAAGGAGGGCTAGGAACGTGACGCGTGTCGACAGCTACGGAGGTGAAAGACACGTGGCGAGGATGCGGCGACCTGGCTGTTAGAAAAAGTCATGGGCATGATTTGCTTGCGTCCTTGTCTTTAATATCGTCTACGGGACGATGCCACGTGGCGGTGGACCACGTACCCGCGGCTTATGGGAGCGGATTAGGTGCGGCCCCGGTCTCACCCAAGGAAGTGCTGCCCTTAAACGTGTGGGGCCCACCTTGATGTATGTATTCTATATCTACACCGTTCATCCGTTTTTCAGATGATTTTATGGCATGGGTCAAAAAATAAATCATATCAAAATCTCGGGTGTAGCATATTATCGGAAACAGTGGTGATTAAACACCCACCATTAAAAACTTCCCAGGGCCTATCTTAATGTTTGCATAATTTTTAGTTTCCATCTCACCCGTTGATAAGGTCATAAAAACATCAACGAAAGGAAAATAAAATAAATCTCAGATGAATCCAAAACTTTTGTCGCCTAAAGAGAGTTTTTAATGGTAAATCACTACTTTTAGTTATGGTATGGTCCATCTGATATTAGATCTTCTTAATTTTTTGTATCATGCAATAAAATGATCTGTAAAAACGGATGGACGGTGTGGATATAGAATAAATACTTCGAAGTGAGCCCCATGGTAAGTGCCACACCTTACTAGGGGAGACAGACCGCACATAATCCGCTCCCGCCGCTTATGCTATCGTATGGCGACGCGTGGGGTGCTGACGTATACATTACGATGCTCAGCGACAAAACGCAGACGGGAACGCAACCAAACGTATCATTCGCCTCGTGTTATTACTGGGCGCGAATTAGGTACTACCCTGGCCTGTTTCGAGCCCGGTACAGGCTGGGATTTAAGGGGCCTCTATGATGTATGTATCTCATCCACACTTTCCATTCATTTTTTTATTTCATTTTATGTTGTAATACAAAAATTAAGGAAAATACAAAGCTCATTTGGACCACATAGACCGTTGAAAATTTCTTGGGGACATTAAAAGTTTTGGATCAAAATGATATTATTTTTTTCACTTCATCCAGGTGTATACGAGATATCCACGTGTTGGATGGAAAATAAACAACACAGTGGGCCATAAGAAGGTTTCAATGATGGTTGTCCTCGGCACCTCTATTTCCTGGGGTGTGGTCCACTTGAGGCTTTGATCAGCCTTATTTTTGGAATAATAATCTGAAATAATGTGGAAAAATAGATGAACGGTGAGGATAAAATCAATAAATAACGGTGGCCCCTGGGAGCCTCCGCTTGTACCAGCTGGGAACAGTCGGGGGTAGTACCTAATCCGCGCCCGTTGTTACTTGGGGACGCGGATGGGTGGAATGGATTTCTCAAAAAGCATCATGGTGGGCCCACCTAGGTTTCCAGCCGGAAAGGCTTTGGTAGGAAATACGCGTCCGTTACTTGGGCTCTTGGTTGCTGCTTGGGGACGCGAGTTCTGAGGCGTGCAACTAAAAGCTACGTGGGCCCCACAATGATGAGCGTATCACGTCCACTCAATAAATCAATTACGTCAGCTGATGTTTAGCTCTGATCACAAATAAAAAATAAAGGGCCTGTCTATTTGAAAGATTTATATGAAACGCAACTGAAACGTGCTAACCGTGCTTAGTTAGACATCGGATTGCGTACGGAGTTACTCAGCATGCTCTGATCGTACTGAGTAAAGTGAGTTGGGCCCACCTTGAATGTATGTAGTCTATCCACGCTGTCCATCACTTATTCCATCTAATTTGAAGGGTTAAGTACAAAATTAAAACATATCCAAAGATCAAGTGGAGCATACCACAACAAACAGTGGGATAATGATTTCCACCATTGAAACCCTGCTAGGCCTAGCAATGATGTTTATTTTTCATTCAACCTTATCATGAGATCATGCAGACATGGATGTACTGAAAACACAAATATAAGCTTGATCCAAAACATCAATGGTCTTTGAGAATCTTTCAACATTAGAAGTTTAATTCAATTATTTCTTGTGATGTGGTCCATTTCAACGTTGTATATGTTTCATTTTTGGGCTCCAAGCCCTAAAATTATCTAGGAAAATGGATGAACATGTATAAAATGCATAAATCATGGTAGACCTTCAAGGGTTTAATCAAAACGCTAAGCATAGTAAATTACTCACTAGATAATTTGCTTCCACTTAGTTATAATTATTTTACCATTACCAAATCAAATATAAAATTATAAAATAATTATTATAGTTCTTTGTATAACTATCGTAGAGTTATAATTTAACATTAATGTAAAAATATCATTATTAAGATTTTATTTAGTCAAATACAATTTAGTTAGCAGACATAAAGAGTGTTTGTCTTCTTATTTATGCCACCTAAAGGCCTATTTGGCTGGCCGGATTGAACGAGATTAGGATGGATGGGATCAATTTTAAGGTAATGATGGTGATGTCAGTGGATTGGTTTAAGATCCATGGGTTTGCTATAACCCAGAACAAGTTCACCGGGTTTTTTTGGCACGTTTGGCATATCTTGGGATTTTACCTTTCAATCCGTCCATCCTAACACGCCCCAGGCCCAATTGAATGGGATTAGGAGGAATGGGATCAATTTTAAGGTAATGATGGTGACGTTAGTGGATTCGTTTAAGATCCATGGGTTTGCTATATCACAAGACAAGTTCACCGGATCTGTTTGGCACATGTGGCATATCCCGGGATTTTACTTTCCAATCCCTTCCCATCCATCAGTCCAAACACCTCCTAAATGGTTATAAATAAGGGCAAAACAGTAAACATAATTTTTAAAAGGAATTCATGCACATGATGTTGATATATGCTCGGTTTAACCTTAATAGTGAGGAGAAAAAAATTTATGGAGCCCACTGTGATGTATGTGTTGGATCCATGCCGTCAATCTATTGTAACAGCTCATTTTAGGGAAGAAGCCTAAAAATAATAAGGATCCAAAACATAAGTAGACCACACCACTTGAAGCAATGGGAATTGAATGCCTATTGTTAAAATCTTTGTTGGGGCCATGGTAGTTTTAGATGAAATTGATAATTTTGTTTTTTCTATTCATTCATGCCCTTCTCACCTTATGAGCAAGTTGGATGATGGATGTATGCAATCGTAGGCCTAAAAAGGTTAAGTTTCAATAGTGGATGTTATTATCTACGTAATTTGCTATGGTTTGATCCACTTGACTTTATAATTTATCTCACTTTTTTGTTTAATCATTTAAATAAATTATTAAAATAAATGAATAGCATGGACCAAACATATACATCATGGTGGGACCCACATATTCACTCATGTAATCTCTACGTCTGTTTTTTAAGAAGGCAAATCTGAAAATTAAGGGTTCCTATTTTTCCAAACAGCATTTAAAAGGTATTATTACTCATTTACCATCATTTAGAATGGTAAATGAGAAAATAAACACTCCTATTAGGTAATTCTTAATTATCGCATATTTCTTTTATATTATTGTAATAACCGGTGGAACAAAAACAAAATGATACGTTATTGTTATGTGAATATGTTTGAAACCTTGTATTTAGAATGCCTTAATGGAAAAAAGAAAAACTAGAGTACCATGGAATTCATGTTAAATGAAATCATATAATCTTCGTTGTGGTTTTTAAATACTTTTGACTTTTTTTTCGCAACCTATTAGAGCTACTTAGCTACAGCTCAGGCTGGGACCCTGACCGTAATGCCCACCTCAATATATGCATTGTATATCCACACTGTAAATTATTTTTACAACTTATTTTTAAGGAATGATACTAAATATGAAGCAGATATAAATTTCAGGTGGACCACACCACATCAAACAAAGGTCATTGATCAGTCACCATTAAAAACTTCCTAAGGTCCACCTGCTGATAAGGTCACACGGACCTATATCAAAAGAAAAAAACAAAAAAACAAATATCAGCTTGATCCAAAACTTTTATGGTCCATATATGAAAGATTTTTAATAGCCAATAACCATTGCTTCTTATGATGTGGTCCACTTAAGATTTGTATCTACTTCATTTTTTAGACCATGTCATAAAATAAATCGGCAAAAAACGAAGTCAGCCCAGCCACGCTTCAATCACTAATCACCACCAATTCACATCAATTACACTCTCCCATGAGAACCTGATGGTCCAAAATTCAACCAGCCGCAAAACCATACTGGGCCAACATGATATTTATGTATCATCTAATCTAAACTGTTCATAAGGTGGACCCCACCACAATGATAGGAGTCACCATCTCCACTTTTCCACATGGTATGGCCCACTTGAATTTTGAATGGACTGTAAAGTTTTTATCACTTCCTAGCATGATCTGCCGCAAGTGATGGACAGTGTGGATGTCCCACTCACATCACGATCACACCCGTGGAGTTTCTTGTTGTACGGACAAAAGGCAACCATCACGCATGCAAGAGAATAGACCACTGAAAAATGACACCTATGGTCTGTATTCAACATAGACAGGTGTGATCTATATCATAAGAGAAAATAAGGAGAAATGCTCCAGTGCTGACCAAATCGGATTGTATCCAGCCCTCCGTCCAGGCAGGAGCTCTGTGGGGTCCATTGTGATGTACGGGTTTTATCCATGCCGTCCATCCATTTTGCTATGTTATTTTGGGGTTTGAGCCCAAAAATGAAGCAGATGCAAGGCTCAAGTGGACCACGTAGTGGGAATATTGAACACTACCGTTAAAAATTTATTGGGAGCCGCAGAATTTGTGTTTCATGTTCCCAGGTCCTGTGCCCGGGACTGTGTGGGGCCCACAGAGATGCCCGTGACAAATCCACTCTGTCCATCTGTTTTGTAAGACAATGATAGGACAGGAATCTAAAAATGAAGCAGATCAAACTCATGCGGGCCATTCAACACGAAACAGTGGGGATTGAAAAGCCTAAGGGCGACAGAAGTTTTTATTATCAGGATGATATATTCTTCTACAGTTTATCCGAGTGGTAATAACCCTATGAACGGATTGGATGGCATACAAACATCATGGTCAGCTCCAAAAAAGTTTTAACGGTGGACGTTTCTGTTCCCACTGTTTCGTTTGGTGTGGCCTACCTGAGTTTTGGATCCACCTGAATTCTTTGTTTCGTAACTATCGTGGTCTTTCAAAACAGATGGATGGAGTGGATTTGTCAAGACCCAACACATCCCAGAGCACAGGTATATCTATCTGCCTTGTCACAGGCAATCCACTTCCATATCCTTGTGGGACGAGGTGGCCCAAGCTCTGAGGGGCTCATCACCGTGATGTATGTCCATTATCCATTCCGTTCATCCATTTTTCTAACTTAATTTAGGACATAAGCCCAAAAATAATGCAGATCCAATGCTCAAGTGGACCATATCATAGAAAACAACGGGGATTGAATACCCACCATTGAAAATGTTCAAGTGGACCATACCATAGAAACCAACTGGGATTGAAAACTTATCGAGGGCTCGTGCCTTAAAATGAGCTGGCCAAATGGATTACCGGCATCAAATACATCAGGGCAATCAGCTGTCACTCCTCGATTTACCCGTGAAGATAGATTATAGATGTAATCTAATCAATACACGGTTGTAGATTAGAGTACATTAAATCCTAGATTAGATTAATTAAATCCTAAATTACCTCCAAATATTTGGTAAGATTCCTCCTTTGGTGAGTATTCTCGTCATTCTCAATGTTTTGGATGTTTAAACCATGGGCACACTTCGATTATTTGCCTGAAAATATTCAAGTAGATTTTAGTGCATCATGTATCATAATTTGACCATGGGGCCCACCTAGATGTATGGTTGTATATCTATGCTGTCCATCTGTTTTTTTTTACTCATTTTAGGATATGGGCCAAAAAATGAAGAAGATCCAAATCTCAAGTGGACCACAGCATAGGAAACAGTGATCATTGACAAATGAAAATATTTTGTGGGCCACAGAAGGTTTTGATCAAGCTGATATTTGTGTTTTCCATTCATCTAGGTCTATGTGACCTTATCAACAGGTTAGATGGGAAATAAACATTACGGTGAAGCTTAGGAAGCTTTTAGTGGTGAGCGTTCAATGATTATAGTTCCAGTGGTGTGGTCCATTTGAGATTTGTATCGGCTTCATTTTTTAGACCAATGCCTAAAATAAGCTGAAAAAACAGATAGAGGCCGTGGATTACAACGTATACATCGAGGGGGGCCCCACAGTCATGGTCCCACACACTTGGCTGTATCCGGGGTGGGAGATGCTGAAGGATTTTTTTATTTTTCATTTTCCCGATCAGAAGATCTTAACCATTTGGTCAATGTCTCGGAGAAGGGACGGTCCATTACCATCAACTGAAATTAAAATCAGGTTAACCCAATCATTGATAAAGACAACTTCAAAATCAATGGTCAACCATTAACCAATGGTATGACTCAGTGTGTTGGTGTGGCCCACCCAATGAGTGGATAAGCCTTTTCGTTTCAAGTGAAAATCATGTGCGGCCTACTTTTGGCATGGATTGGATGTTTTACATGTGAATGTGTTGACATGATAAAACGGTTGTATCATAATTGTGTTTGATCATTTTTATACCTAAAATGCATGGACTATTTTAATGGGGTGGCCCACCCAATGAGTGGATAATCCTGAATTTTCATTTCAAATGAAAATCATGTGCGGCCTACTTTTGGCATGGATTGGATGTTCTACGCGTGAATGTGTTGACATGATAAAACGGTTATTGTGTTTGATCATTTTTATACCTAAAATGCATGGACTATTTTAAAGTGCCAAGATTGGGAGGATTGCCTATTGCCCTGGGCACATAGGGCTGTGTGGGCTAATAAAGATGTTTGTGATAAATCTACTCCATCCATCTATTTTGAAAGACCATAGTATAACATGATTTAAAAACTTAGGCAGATCCAAAACTGAGCTATACCACACAAAATAGTGGGGATGAATGCTAGGAGGTGAAATAAGTTTTGTATCAGTATGATATTTGTTTCTACCTATTATTTAAATTGTAATAATTCTATGAATAGTTTGGATGGCATAGAAATATCATGGTCAAATCTATGAAGGTTTTAGTTAGAGTTCATACTTTTATATCACACCACTATGATATAATTCCGAGCCACAACAAACCCGGAGTAACCCTAATGTAACGCCCTGGAAATTGGGGGTCGTGTATACACTCGATTCCTAAGTTCTCGGGTATCACTTAAAATCAATTTTCTGTTTTGTATTTAATCCGGTTCACTGAGCATCATGGAATTACTGGATACATGAATCATAATTCACGACTAGTCTACTAGAAGGGAAATGGCTAAATATATACAATGTCTAAAAATATCAATGGAACACATAAGCCGTCGCCCAACAAAAATATAAAGGAATAATATGTCAAAAAGAATAGTGTGATGAGTCCACTACTCAGCGACTCAAGTCCGCCTGCGAAATCTACGACAAACCGCCTATCAACTGGAAATAGGACAACTCGTCCTCCTCATCCAGGCTCGCGCTGAAAGGCTCCTCGTACTCAGCGTCACTTATAACTACTGAAGAGTGTGGTTGGTGTTTTAAAACACTGTCTCAGAGTGGGATGAGTGATCAACTCAGTTGGTGCTATCAATCTTAAGTTACAACAGGCATTAATTATATTATGAATTTAATGAAAGGCGAACATCCGTAAATTCTTAACTAATCTTGTTAATGCATATGCATGATAAATGATATGATGCATGACCTTGCCACAACACTCCCTCGAGCGACTCCATCTAACGATCGCACATGACCAGTACTCCCTCATTGCAACCTCAACTGCCGAGTCGCCAAAACCTAGCTAATGCAATGCATGAATAATATTAACCGAGTATTTAGTTAACTCCGTTCATCCAATAGATTGGAAAAACTGGTACACCCCACGATATCAATGCCCTTAACTAGTTGAGAGGTCAAGATCCCTTAACGCGCGACGCCAAGACCCTGTGATCCTTGATCCCATCGGGTTCCCTATCCCTGATTTCAAGCACATGGGGAGTACTGGGAAAGGGATCCCTCGCGGTCACTATGGGGTGGCTCGTCACCCTAGCGTAGGCTGACAGTTCGGACACAGTGTCCCATTCCACCATGCCCGACTCTCGAGACGGTGGATCAGTTTTAAATGGTTATCAATAGGTTTCAGTGGGCGAAAGGTGTTCCAGGTTCCATTCAGGCATGAGCAGACATGGTTAATAATAATAGTTGGTCAGTAATTGAGCTAGACCGTGCGAGTTCAGGCGAGTACGTGACGGACGACATCGGGTACAAGCGACCCACGTAGTCTAACTACTGTCGCCTATTCGCATCCACCCAAACCTACTGGTTTAGTCGCAGTATGGTCCTACCAGTGGGACCACCTTCTCTCACCTCAGTTTCTTAACCAACCCAGGGGTTTTATGATATTCAATAATGCTTTAACAATTCAGAATTTATCAACTAACACAGGTGACATCATGCACTCATACATCAAACAAAGATTTCAGATTTCTCTACAATTGCGACTACTAACAATAACATGAATTAAACGTGTATGTGTAGTGTGTGGGGTTAACGAAGAGACCAAGCATTATATATATATATATATATATATATATATATCTCATAACATAAAAATACAATAAGGGTTAATGGAATATACATGCTATAAAGAATCATGGTGCAAGAATCAAGCAAGAAATGAACAAGCAAGTCACTAAATTCATGCCCAATCATGTTGAGGAACATCAAACATGCCATAATCATTCCATGTTGATCGGGAGGATCTAAAAGATAAGGTTTTGCCTAAGTTTTCACTAGATTATCCAAATACTTCACCCAAGCAATCATAATCATTAGATTCATAGTAAAATTGGTGCTAGGCCACCTAGGAATAATAGTTCACACATATGAATCGTTGAGATCTTGGGAAGTGACCTAGGAGTGTCGAATTTAGGGTCGATTGGCCGGAATCCCTAAGGCAAAGCATTTGCATGTTAGAATCCCATGTAAATTCCCTCTCAACACAAGGGTTTTTTCTAAAAAGATAAGAGATTTACTTACCCAATTGGCAGAGAGATGTTCTTTCGGTTGTGGGTGAGGGATTTCCTTGAGGGAGAGGTAAGGAGTTGTAAGATTAAGCGCCCTTGGGCCCCACTTTAACTATGACCCACTTTCTCTCCCTTCTTCACTATCCCTTCCTCTCTTCTTCCTTCTTCTTTCCCCCTTTTCTCTCTTCTCTCTTTTCTTTCTCTAGGGCAAATTCGTATGAGGAGAGGGGTGCCCAAAAGAAGCCCTTGTTATAATGCCCGATTTGGTGCAAGTGGCCCCAAGTGTTGGGTTTTTACTATATTAGCCCTATGAGAGGGTTTTTCTAGCATTTAGGGCCCACTATGGGATGTACATATTGATATATATCATAAGATAGTTAGCCTTAATGATAATCTACGTATGGACATGTTCGGCCCGTCATTTGAATGTGTCGATCGACAGATATGATGAGAAGTCTGTTCAACGGTCGTCGATGGTCGATCGGGGCCGTGGCTATACGGATATGAGTAGAAAAATATCCTTACTCCACATGTGAAGTTTGGTCGTAAACCGATGGTCTGAAATTCTCAACTTTGTATAAGAGTGGACAATCCAATTCACTTAAGTTTCAGCTTCTTCCTTTAGGGTATTTTCATTTCTCATGCACTCGTCCTTTAGCTCAAGTTGAACAGTTCTGGACAGTACCCAGGTCTGACTCCTGCGATGGACGTCAAGCCCAGTAAGATGAACATTATTATATAGTTTTGGAACTAGTGGTCCACCAACGAGCGGTCTAGAGCTTATTCGGGAAATCGGGGCATTTTTGGAATGAATTAAGTATTGAGATTTCTCGTGGGTGATGATTTGGGTTTGGATTAAGTTTATTCATAGTGTGACCTATTTATAACTAGTGAAAGTAGAGATTTGGTCATGATTACTTTAAACCGTCGGTTTTAAGCTAAGAAAGTAACGGGGTTGATTTGGTCTATTAGTTAAGATTAGGGTCTTATTGGACTCGGCTTCGGTTAGATCTTTAATTTAGTTATAATTGTCTTGATTAGTTAGCGATGAGTTGGTTAGATTTTTAGGTCTAATGTGAGTAAATCATGGGGCTAAACTTGATATTCAAGTGATCGGATGGATTCGTTGGCTTCCTACGGTTGATTAGTTGAACTTGTGCAGTTCTTTACTAGTTTCACCCGTGTATAAACTAGCATTGAGTGCCAATGGTCAGTAAGTGATAATATAAGTTAATTACAACAAAAAATTAAGGATTTTTGAAAATCCAAAACAGTGAAAATTCAGGATGCTACACCTAAGTATTAGAAGTTTAGATTTAACATCAATGTCAAACTGTGCACTTTGTAGAAGTATGTTTAACGAAGAAAAAACAATTACAATAAATATAATAACCAAACAATCAAGCAAGCAATCACAGAACACAAGATATTTTATGTAGAAAACTCTTGCGAAAAAAAACTACGAAACAAAGTGACGAGATCTCAATTATAATAAAAATCATAGAGTTTACACCACTCAACTTCTTCAATTACAGGATCACCCAATCTTTCATTGCGACGTATATCTAAAAAAAACTCTAGTCGCTTGAGAAAATTCATTTCTAAATCCTTACAAGTATTTAAAACATTCTCACATCATACACTCTTGCCTTTAAAGAGAAAACAATCATATTAACTAAGCCCTAACTGAAATCAGATTTGTACCCTGATTTGCGTTAATTTGCATAAACCGTTGGTCGAACCATACCGAACGAAACCAACCCACACTTTTTTGTAGAACTAAAAACATGTAAATCTTCACAGTGTGCATATCGAGAATCTATCCCTAATTCAGTTAGACCTATGATACACCGATCAAATCAAAACATAGCTTTTCTGCACTGATAGATTGGCAGAATCCAAGGCATCCTGTACAATAGTTTCAATGGTGGACGTTTCCGATCTTACTATTTTGTTGGTGTGGCCCACTTGAGTTTTGGATCTCCTTGATTTTTAGAATCCTATCCTATTGCGGTCTTTCAAAATGGATGGACAGAGTGGATTTGCCATGGATATCTCTGTGGACCTCACACATCTCCATGCACATAGATATCTTTGTGCCGAGGTTCACCAGCAATCCTCTCTCACCAAGATCTACTATTTAGATTGAATGACTAACATCTTTTTCCAATAACTTCCTGCGTCTGAAAGCTATGTGGGACCCACCGTGATATTTGTGAGAAATCCACCCCATTCATCTGTTTAGCTGGATTATGTTAGGAAATGGGATAAAAAAATTAGGCATATCCAAAACTCCAGTAGCCACATGACAGGAAAAAGTGGGTAGGGAAATGCCTACCATTAAAACTTCTTCAGGTCCACCATGATATTTATATGTCATTCATACCGTTCATAAGATAATTCCTACCTTGATGAACTGAAAATAAAGGCCAATGTGTGCGGCCTAGTTTAGTTTTGTATCTACCTTATTTTCCTTGTTATAATATGATCTGATAAAATAGAAGGAATGGTGGATTTCTCACAAACACCACGGTGGCTCAACCTAACTTCCTGTCATAGGAAGTTCGTGCCAAAGGCATTTAAAGGGGCATCTCATGACTTAACTTATTTGGATGTCCAACCAGGTACGGTCAACTCAAAAACTTAGATGGGTCTTTACTTAATTCGTCCTATAATTAATAATTCAAATAATATTTAAAGGGTTAAAAATGTTGTATTTTAAATTATTTTAAAATAATTTAGTGTTTCAAATATCCATTGGGACGGGCTATGGCTATGGCCATAGGTGCCCTATGGATGTGTCTTTTCACTTAAGTCTGAAAGGTTGCATCCTTTCATATTTTGGTTTGAAAAGTTATATCTTTTGAAGCCTAGGGGTCACACCAATTAGGTTTAAACTCAATAGTCACAACCCTTTTTGAAAGAGTGTCTCTACACCCTTAAGGGTGTCTTCACAGAGTTTATAAATAGACTTCTACTTTTTGGTCTTAAGTAGAATTAGAAAATCTGGTTTTCTCTTAAAAATGTATTTAGGTATTTTCTAGTTCGGTTTAAGATTACAACTGGTTCGAGCCCGTGTACAGTGTGTGCACCGCTGGGACCAGGTCATAGTCGTTATATCCTGGAGGTCGATTGCTCTGGAAGCCTATTGCACTTGGGATGTTGTCCAATGGAAGCAAATTCGATTTCAATCTGAGTGACTCATGTCACGCCTCGACTTTTATAAACCGATATGTTTTTTTTCTTTTTCTCAATTTAAATTTATTTTATTTAAATAGTTTTTCAAACTTCATATCCCAACAATCTTGAAATCGAATATGTTTGAAAATTTATTTAAAGAATTACAGTTGCATTTATGTGGTTGGAATAGCCCAAAATGAAACCACACCAACCGATTTGTGAGTCATGGCTCATATAATCTAGAGTTATCATATCCCACCTAATGGTCAAGATCTTGTAAATACTTGTTATGTAAGTTCTTTGGACCACATGTACAAAAGTGAACGTATGCACTGACTGAGAGCAGTTAGAGTACTTTAGATCTTGATATTTATAAACGAAAATGGTTAGATTATGATCAAACATATAAGAGACCTGGATTCCTGAACAATTGGTCGGGTTCGTTGTAATCCTCGTTAGCACAGAGTATGATCCTCAAGTTGTCAGATGGGTCGGACTAAGGCTATCTTGGGTACTAGATCAATGACCTACATGCGGTTTTTATGTCCCAAACACATGTCATTCTATCACACACATGTAAAATCCAAAAAATCTATAGTGCTTACCTCTTAGATAATGTTAGGCCTTGTTCACTCGTAAGAAAGCCTGCATTTAGTAGATTTTCTCAAAATCATGATATGACATTGAAGAGCCTTTCTTTTTAGATCTCAAAATTTGTAATTTATTTTCTCATATCGTGAGCCAAACGTAACCTTTACATGAAAATAAATCAAACTGTTGAACCATACTGAGTGGGATATACACTAATATCAACATCTATGTACAATAAAGATTAACTCAAAATGCACTTCAAAATAGGATTTTGTGTTGGGATTCCCACTATATTAGGAATTCTTTTTTATAGACCATCATGCATGATTAAAAAGAAAACTTTGAAAAGAAAAATGTGAAAAAAAAAACTCGAGAATGCAATAGTCTAAAGTATCTTCCAAAATTAGCCTGATAGGTTAATGTCGTGGTTACTATCCCATAAGTCTGCTAGTTGCTCACATGCGGATGGGTAATATTTATTGTACAGTCAACCGGATGAAGGATCTAAATCTGTCATGTACATGCCAGAAATAGAATTCTTAGTATTGAGAATTGTAGTTGTTAATTAGGTGTCTTCCCATCATTTTCAAGTTGGTGCAATCCTTAATAAGAGTTCTAACAAGGAGTATCTGGTGATTATAACCATTCTATCTGAACTTGACATGTTGCATGAGAGCAAACGGTATTCCGATGATCCTTGATCTAGTCCACTAATCTGATGGGCCTCACATGGGAACAAAATCGCCAAATATGGAAGGAGTTAATGTCCCAATAACGAGATTTCTTGGACAATCTCATTAAATAAATAAATAAATAAATAAATAAATAAAGTGGAGATGACTCAAATTCAAGGGGTGTAAATGAAAAAAAAGTAATAATGAACCGATATTTTAACCACTTGTTCAGTGGGAATGAAGTGGACAGTTAGAATCATCTATCCTAATTGCTTGTGGGTTTATTTTCTTGTAAGTTTGCTCTCCTAGGCAACCTTTTAATATTTTAATAGAGCATCACGATTCATACACATGCAATCTATAATTCTATATGCTATATGTCTTTGGATAATTTAATTCGGGCCCAATTTTGATGATCAAGACTATTCAACTAATATGTTGGACCATGTATAATGTGTATCACCAAATTATTCTCCCATTGGATAATCTTATATGTTCAACTTATAGACTGTAAGTGGATGGTTTATTGTTTACTTTATGATGAAAAATTTGTTGCAAAAATATTGATTTTAATAATAAAAAATAATATATGATATATTATTTTTTATTTTGAAAAATACCATTTTGTGGGTTTTTAGGAATAGTCCCACATGGGAAAGGGAAGAGAAGAAAAAAATGGTTTAAATAAAAACAGTGGAGTATTATAATATTTACTCACCTAGTCCAAGGACTATGGACCTTGCGTGTTACGCACTGGAACACCCGCACTCGTGCTCGGGCACGGGCACGGGCACGGGCTCAGGCTCGGTCTCGGTCTCGGTCACGGGCTCGGTGCGAGGGCGTGGGCATGTGAGGCAGTGTGGCTGTAGAGGCACTAGTGGCGCACTTTGTACACGTCCACATCGTGTCTACCGGAGCGACACGTATGCGAGTAAGTGACTAAGGCGGATGACTGGATGTAAATAGAGTTGTTGCATCAGATCTGTAACAGCTGTGCAGTCAGTGCAGGGTCCAGCTATAACTGCTGCATGGCTAGCCCAACAGCTAGAAAACGGCTGCTGTCTCACAACAGTTAGCATGCAGCAGCTTAATGGCCCATGCACAATAGTCAGAAAATAGCCATAAAACGACTAGTTTTCTCCAACAGCTAGAACACGGTCATGGGATTTAATTCTCTGGACCATAACCCCCAGCCATCATAGCCTATAAAAGGAGGGTCTGGATGGGTTTCCAAACCATCTCTCAATCCACTCTAGCAGACCCATACGAATTGAGACACAGCTCACTACTTCTCTCTAATACTCCAGTGGTTCCAGCAAGACAACAAGGGTTAAACCTTTACTAGAAGAACAGACCAACGGTGTGGTCTAGAATGGTTCATCTGAACCAGTGGCTGAAGAACTGACCAGTGCAGTGGTCTAAATCAAAAGAAATTTCTTCTCTTTCTTTCTCTTTTGAGACTTTTTCTATATTGTAATTTTGCCAGATAGAGTGTATAAGAGTTCCATTTGGTGGGCCTTCGTGTTTGTTGAAAGTAAACCCACACCAAGCTTGTCGTATCCTAGAAGCGGTTTACCTGTAACCTATCAGCATACTCAACTCACTTGAGAATGGGCAAATAACGCTTTAAGGACAGCGTTTCAGACATGCTTCAGCCTGTCCTGATTTCAGATTATTTTACAATTTTTTGGTTTCCACATTATACAGAAATATATTAATCTGTATAATATCCAACAAAATTTTGGGAAGATATTTGATGGCGACTAATGGTGGACGGCACAAGAGTGCATGGTCTGAATCGTGAAAAAATAAGGCTTACTATATTATTAGTGCTAGAACAAATATAACATATCATTTTAATCAAGTGCATGTTAAGGAGTTGATTTTTATATGATTAATGTGCATAGAATGAACATCTATAATGATGTTGATCTTTACAAATGCAATAGAATGCACGGTTTCACACGAAGGCATTACTGCACATATATTTGTAACATGAATAATTCATTAGTGGGTTATTTTTTATATTTATAGTGACCTAAAAATTAAGTTATAAGGTGAACAACCATTGGTATAAATGACCTTTATGATAATGAGTGCACATAAGGAATAAATCAGTATGCTATATTGAACTTGATCAAATCAATGGCCAAGTCCATCAAACCATAGGCCCACTTATCACTGTGTATCTATAAACAAAGCATATTATTCATTTTGTATCATTGCATGTATCTTGTGACCTTCGATCTATCCTATGTGGGTTGATGATTGATATGTTCGAGTCTTGTATTTATGTATTACATGTACAAAATATATTCTTCCCATTATAATATGAAACATTAAACAATATATAACTCTTGATACATAGACGCTCAGATATTGTACATATGTGAAAAAGACCTCATTTATAAAGATTTTAAATTGTGGGGGTTATGTACTTGGAGGCATTACAAGGGTCTAAAATTATAAATCTATACAAATATTATATTGACCCATGTGGGATGATTGAGCTTGTGTATTTTAAAATATTATCATTCACGAGCCCAATAGATGAAAGGTCTATATCTTGCATGTGTATTACCTTTATGAATATTAAGTACTTGATAACTCACATTATATAAATGCTTAGAGTTTCACTTACCATGGAGCAAATGGTGACTTGAGTTTCTCAAGTAGACTAGTAGTAAATGTGCCTTAATTCAATGTTAATTTTGACTTATATTTTATTGTGTAGAAAGTGATATTATAGAATATTGGGTCCAATAACAGACGGACCATCAGCACATATCACTTAACTGTTTAACATACTTATCGTTGTTTTTCTATAAATGGTTCATATTATTGCTCTTCTACATAAAGTTGTCGATAGGGTGACGAGTACGCATGCCTAATTTATGAGACAAATTACATTCACTTTTGGCATCGTTCACAATACTTTCTAAACAATATTACCTACTTAGAAAGGCGGGAGAAATGTTATTTCCATCCGATCATGTACCAACGTAAAACACCTTTTAGATCCAGTCAATTAATATGATAGTTTATACGAAAGATTTTTCTTAACTCTTGGTTAATTAATAGATTTATCAAGTGAGCTATGGATATATCTATCAAGGTTAAATCTGAAATTGTGGGGGTGCTCTCGGATACATAAACCACTTAACATATGAAATCCAAATTTAGTCAATATGTATTTGATAAATGAGTTGACACATATAAAATTAAAAATTTGTACTAAGGAAACTATATGTTGAATGTTATAGATCAATATGCACATGTTTTATGTTGACATGTAGATATTTAAGACAAGATGTCTGAATTAAACATATTGCATGTTTTAATGATCAAATTGGTAGCCATCAAATGAATGGTTGGAAAGAATATTGTTAGCAATCTTAATTCATAAGATGATTATTGGATTAGTGAAATTTTTAGGCTATATTTTATTCTCATTGGAAGCTAGATTTGGACATTTGTGATTGGTATTCATATGAGACTATAAGTTTATATGATGAACTATGATATTTTACCATAAACAAATGTATCTAATGACCAAAATTATACACCTATGGAGCTCATTATTCAATCCGTCGATCAAGATACTTGATAGTGAACTTGGACATTTCTCCTCCATATTCAGTTGTCAAATATCCATTGATTATATTGAATTCTAATCACTAATTAATAAATTGGCCAACATTTCATATGTTAGGGAACATGTGATAACATGATAATGTTGTAATATGATCACATGAAGGTTATATTCTATTTTAATTGTCATATGTCTATGCATGACAGATTACTCCAGCCTCTTTGTACTGCAAATATAATAAGTTCGATTGACTTTATCATTAGTTGGTTGAATGGTGGGCTAGTGAAGTTGGTTGAATAGTAAGAGCACATTTAAGGCTAAGAAAGTTGGTTGTATTCAGAGCCGATGATATGACAACTATCATAACAAAAGTGATGATCAGTATATGTTGCTTGTTGGAGTCGTAATTATTGACTTTATGAGGTTAGAAATGAGTTTGATATGCTTTGGCTTGAGATATGAATAGTTAAAGAGGCTGCAACTGACTGCCAAAGACTTAATTGAGGAGCAAAATGAGGAATCTGCCTAAGCAGAGACTCGTTTCTAAGTAGCTAGTTGGTGAGGCAATAGCTTGTCAATACGATGATCCCAAGGTGATCTAAAAGGATGATTAGCCACAATGAAACTAAGACATGGCCAAACTCCTATGGGAGGTAACAATGGTGAATTTTTTGTAATAGGCGAAAGCCTGACGGATAAATGATAGGTCGAGATAAAAGATCTACAAGTCATAAATCCTCTAACCAAATGACTATCTAAAAGATTAGTCAATGATACATCGAAGGGAATGGGGCTGAGCCTAATATATGAGCTACCAGTGTTAGTAACCTAACCTCGAATAGATATCCTATTAGATAGGTTCAATGGTTAAACAATAAGACACGAGGTAGACGATTGCACTGATATAAATGAGCCCCTTCTATGGTGTATAGTGCGAGCAACAATGAAGAAGGATGAGTTTTTGAACTCTTAATGAATCTATAGTCATATATTTGGTGTACCCAATTGCTGTGTACACTTGATGAAATTCACTTATATGGGTGTGGAGGTAGAGGTCGTTTCCTATGAGAATCTAGGCGAATTCTCTAAAGCACTCATGAAATTCAGGTAATGGTGTATGACCAAAACGCACCAAACCGCAGAATCACTTGTAGTGAAAAAGTTGTGTGAGTGGCATGTACTTGCGATATATATGAAAAAGAATTAGGTTCAAGGCTATAGTATCACTTGATTCCTGTAGACCTGTCATGCTTACTCTAATCTCAGTTTAAGTCTATGGTGACACTGGCACTATTACACAACTCTTCCATCTCAACCCGAAATGTCAAAAATTTGAAATACGTGGGGGATTGTTGTATTTTAAATTATTTTAAAATAATTTAGTGTTTCAAAAGATCTATTGGGATGGCTGTGGCCATAGGTGCCCTACGGATGTGTCTTTTCATTTAAGTCTGAAAGGTTGCATCATTTCATATTTTGTTTTGAAAAGTTGTGTCTTTTGAAGTCTAAGGGTCGCACCAATTGGGTTTAAACCCAATAGTCACAACCCTTTTTGAAATGGTATCTCTACACCCTTAAAGGTGTCTTCACAAAGTCTATAAATAGATTTCTACTTTTTGGTATTAAGTAGAATTAGAAAATCTGATTTTCTCTTAAAAATGTGTTTAAGTATTTTCTAGTTCGGGTTAAGACTACAAGTAGTTCGAGCCCGTGTACAATGAGTGCACTGCTAGGACCGGGTCATAGTCATTGTATCCTAGAGGTCGATTACTCTAGAAGCCTGTTGCACTTGGGACGCTGTCCAAGGGGAGCAAATTCGATTTCAAGCCGCGTGACTCACGTCACGCCTCGACTTCTATAAACCGATAAGTTTTTTTTTTCTTTTTCTCAATTTAAATTTATTTTATTTAAATAGTTTTTCAAACTCTATATCCCAACAAAAAATACTAAAATAGTTAGAGAATTTTATAAGAAACTACTTGATTAATATGAATTTTACATTCTAATACCTTTTCTTAAAAAATTTCAAAAAGTCGTCTACTTAACCCCTATAATTATCATTCTATTACCTTCCCTTACATTCCTTCAATGGCTAGATGGATGGGTGCTGCCGGTTGGGCGGGCATGCCAACAAATGGATCAATTGCCTGGGTGGGCCCTACCATAATCTTTATGCAAAATCCACCCAGACCCGGGTGGTCTCACCTCAAAATTAATTGACCTCCATTCCTAAACAATGTACCAGGCAATGAGAACTCTCCAAAATGTTTCCCTTGGTGTGAGCCACTTGAATCACGATAGGCTTAATTTTTAGGCCTCAAGCCTAATTTTTGGTATTGCATCTAATGGTTGGAATGAATTTCATATAATCATCATAGTAAATACTATAAAAATCAAAGGTGAATGTATCTCTCCGACTATTTTCCTTGGTGTGGCCCACATGAATCACAAGTTAGCTTGAGTTTTATAATTTAGGCCTAAATTGGGATCACACATCTAGTGGTCAAAGTGAATTTCACGCATAAATCATGGTGCTCACACCAAAAATAAAGTCCCTTGCTCCCTTACCAAGCTGGGGGGGTTCTACTATGGCCCATCATGATATTTATATGATATGACAAAATAAAAGAATTGGTAAATTCCTCACAAACATTGTGGTGGGCCCTGCTTAACTCCCCGGCACAAGATCGTGAAAGGCTTTTGCATAAATTTCTCATAAACATTATGGTGGGCCCTACTTAACTCCCCGGCACAAGTTCGTGAGAGGCTTTTGCAGGCAATCTAAAAACTCAACTCATCTCGAAGTCCAAAAAGGTGGGGGTCAGATCAAAGACTTGGGTGAGTCTTTACTTGATTTGTCAAAGTATTAAATTTTTTTAAATAGTTTGCTATTTGTAAAATATTATAAATAATGAAAATAAACGCACGCCAACTAAAAATACATTGATTACATAAGCAAGTTGTAAGTAGAAGCATGCCCTATAGCTTTTTAATCAAAGGAATACTAGTTGTGTGACTTGATTCGAAGTTACATCAGTCAACTGAGTCAACATGTCGAGCCGATGAGTAGTGTTGAGTTAAGGTCGAGTCACACTTATAATCAAGTTCTTAAGGACTCAAGTTCAAGATCTCATCAATTTGAGTTGACTCGGCCAAGTTTTTGAGTGGTCAGGTTTTAGGAGTACGGAGCATTGTTGGCCCATGTGATGTGATCTTAGCTCATCCCAAGTGAAAGCCACCTTGATGACTAGACAAATAAAAAATCAGGCCGATCCAATCGTCAGGTGGCTTTGGGCAGGGTGTGGTTTTGGTGGATCCCCGTGGGGCCCATTTTAATATATGTGCCTTACATCAACACTGTCCATCCATTTTGACAGCTCATTTTAGCGCATGAGCTCAAAATTGAAGCAGATCTAAATCTTATGTGGACCACACCACGAGAAACAATCATTATTGAATCCCCACTATTAAAAACTTCATGTAGGCCACCGGAATGTTTATTTGACATCCAACTTGTTAATAAGGTCACAAAGTCTTCATCCAGAACAAATATAACCTTGATCCAAAACTTTTGTGGCCCACGAGAAATTTTTTAACAGTCAATTACCACTGTTTATAGTACTATGGTCCACCTGAGGTTTGGATCTGCTTTATTTTTTGGATCATGCCTCAAAATAAGTTTTCAAAAAGGATGGCCGGTGTGGATGTAAGGCACATATATCAAGGTGGGCCCCACAGTCAGGGATCCCAGCTACCTGGATCCTTTGCCGCGCCACACCATAAAAAGCAATCTTTGCCCTCCAAAACCTCCAAATTCACACGTTAGTTTCAATACTAAGGTCATGGGTTCAAGTGCCAATGTGTGGGTGCGTGCATGTGTAAAAAAAAAAATAGTATATGCATTGCATATGGCTAGAAATTAGCAGGTAATTACATTGGATAAGATACAGTTCCCAACATTAATCACATGCATTAATGTGGCCCCCATTTCTTCTCACACTAGAGGATGATATAGAGTAATTTCCCCTACTTATGTCATTTATGAAATTAGGCATGAAGAGAATCAAATACATTGTGAGAAAAATCGCAGGGTGTCGATGCATCGGGGACATGAATAATGTCTTAATGCATGAGCCTGTTCAAGTGGGGCCCATTGGTCAATCATCCAGACCATTTATCCAACAATTCCTACTTTAGATGGAAATATGTTTGGTGATCAATAATTTTTATTTAGTGGTCCACCATGTGAATGATTTGTGAGTCAAAAATTGGACAATTCTAGCCATTTATTTTGATCTGGATGTGCTACCACAGTACATTTCCACTGTTGTTTGGGCTAAGGTTTGGACCCACCAAATTAACAGTCCTGATCACTAGACACAAGTGGCACATGTAAAACTAGTGATATTTTCTTGCAAAAGTCATATTAGTGTTATCACATGGCCAAGGTCGGACAGTCTTAAGTCTTGTCTAAACCTAGCCATGAGCTAGATAATCCAAGCCATGGCCAGCCGAATCCACTAGATAAGGTTATGTCTACAGGTGAAACACAAGACTATGCCTCTTTGGTTTTCTAATTTTCCATAAAATACAAACTAAATGAGCCATCACTATTATTTTTAGGTGTTTGTTTAAACCAGAATTGTGACTTGTAAATCAAGAGGTTGAAGCTTTTTGGACCCCACCATATTGTATGTGTTTTATCCACACCATCCATCCATTTTGAAATATCATTTTAGTGCATCATCCAAAAAATGAGGCAGATCCTAAGCTCAAAAGGACCACACTACATGAAATAGTGGAGATTGAATGCTACCCTCTAAAACTTCTCATGGGCCATGGAAGTTTTGGATCAAGCTTTTCCATCCAGGTTTATGTGACTTTATGAACAAGTTAGATGACAAATAAACTATATTGAGTGTTGATATCCTTATTGCTTCCTGTGGTGTGGCAAAGTTGGGCTTAAGATCTACTTCATTTTTAGGTTCATATGCTAAAATGAGCTAGAAACATGACTAGATGGTGTGGATAAAACACATACAATATGGTGGAACGCATAGAGCTTTTCTAATACCGATTAATACCAAGCTACTAGAAAGGTCACTACCAAATTGAGTCCTAAGTAAATTGTAATCATTACATTCTGTGTTATAAAACTACCCAATTGAGTCCTAAGTAAATTGTAATCATTACATTTGGCATTATAAAATTACTAGTTTTAGACACATTTGTAGGTGAAACAAACAATGTAACAAAATCATTATTACGAACAAAGTTAGATGCTATCATCATATAGTTACAAGAATAAATAATCATTACCCATTTATAATAATTTACCATTGTAATTGAAAAATCAAACGAGCCCAAAGAAATTGGAAATAATGCAAGTAGAGTTTATGCTGGATAATGTTCATTGTTTAAAAACTCATTGCTCTCAAGACAATGAGATTTTCAGGTCACCATCGATGGAGAATACTTTTTTTTTTTTAACGCACACACAACCCCCACACTCACTCCGTAGTGGAATTTCACCACCTATGGGTACTCGAACCCTTGACCCGCTGTTGAAAATCCTGAGAGTCTACCACCGGAGCAAGAGTAAGGACCCAAACCATAACAATTTTCAGTTATCAAATACATTGTAATTATCATATACATGACTAAATCTTCATTCAAACCATAACAACCTTAAGTTATCCCAAAAAGTTCTATTCAAATAGTACCATTGCCTATGGTTTGTCTAGCACCTTTGGACACAAAATTTAATAATTCTAGAAATACACCTATTTAAATTACATACTCTTATTTGAATAATATTATCTCTACAAAAGAGTAGAGACATTCTTATCCAGTCATTCCAAATAAAGTACAACATAAGACTACTATCAACTATCAACTCTACTATTTTGCCCATTTTGAAGGGCTCTTAAATTGCCACCATATGTAGACTAAGGGTACATAGTTACGTCTACCCCTTTTGGTATGGGTAATTAGAAGTACCTCCCTTTGTTTTTTAATGTTGTAAATCCTCCCTTTGAGGAATTTGTACCAAATGACCATAACCATCTATCAAGTACAAAGGAATTATATATGAAAATATACAAGGACTAATCGTGTGTGGACCCCATAATTATGTACGTGTGGCATTCAATCTATCTAGTAGGGTCACTTTACAAAAAAAAAAAAACAATCAGGCTAATCCAATATTCATCAAGTGATCCACATCATAAAAAAAACATTGAACAACCACCCAAAAAATAAAATTCTATCTGGTAAGAATTTGCTTATTCAGCTTTGATTTGGCATGCTTGGAGGGAAAGAAATCAATGAATTTCAAGAAGGAAAATTCTATCTGGTAGGACATTCTCTTTCATGTTAGGCTATGAATTCTTTTCATAATATCTACCACAAAAAAAAAAAAGCCTTTATGCTTGGGTACTTCTAATTTTGGAAAGCCGTCCAAACCAATGAGAGAGTGATTGTCGATCCTTCACTCTCTAGATTGATCATGGTTGTTGAAACTGCTTCTTCCTCGAGCCTCTGCATCCAATGGGCAATTTCTACTAATGGAATTTTACCAATTGTTTTTGTTCGGGACACTCGCAGATCTTCCTCAAGTCGTCGCACCATGGCTAAATGTTGTTATTCCCTCTATGTGAATTTTCAAGTGTTATCTATTCAATTCTGCAAGTTGCTTACTTCTTAGATGAGAAAACCAATAATATTTAGATTGTTAGTTGTATGTAGGGTTGTTAATTGGTCAGGCCTGCCCTTGGGATTTTGTGCTAGACAGGTATTTGGGTTGGGTTTAGACACAACTCTCAGGCTCATGAGATATGCTTAGGCTTAAGATATAAAAGCCTTCTTATAGTTTTGAGTCTAACTTGGGCTAACCTCAACTCGGCCTAACCTTACCTAGGCCTGACCTGACTCATGCCCATATATAAATAACTATCAAAGCAATTGCTACATTATTTCACAACTACCCTAATTTAAATTAATTAATTTCAAAAAAAAAAAGATTTTGGGTTAGACTTGGCAACATGGAGCCCGGTTGCGGCCCTCGTTGTATGTTTTTTTCTTTTCGTTACTTCAGTAATATTTTAATGTTGTTTGGCTCGAGCTATGGGTTTATTTTCTATCACATCGGGCTACTGTCTTATTTTCAATCGCCCTAAAAAAAAAAAAAAAACCTCCTAAATTCCTAAATTTATGTGGCTTGAATAATGTTTCTAGTGGAAGCATGGTTTGCGCATGCTTGTAAACAGAGCTTGTGCACTAAGTAGGAGTTACGTACATGGGCTGCATTTTCACGCGATATGCGAAGGTTTTCAGTTCTGATAATTGTGGACCATTGTTCGGTAATCCAAACAATTTGATCGTTGTGCGGTGGATTATGGCTTGAAAATACACTTGATAGAATGATATTAGCATTTATATTTATTTCCTAGAAATAGACAGTTGGGAAGACTAATTTGAAAATGGTGGTCCATGTTCAACTAGAAAATTTGACCACTATGATCTTCCTATCTAAGATATTTTAAGGGGAAATCTGCATTTATATATGGTTGATTCAATAGACTAATGTTTTGATTATTGGACCATAGGCCCCACTTATGAGAATTGAAACCTACATATACTTTGCAAAAGATGTTGAGTCTCCTGTAGCTTCCTTTTGAACCTACCCCTTCTACAGAGAAAAGATTTAAGTGGGCTAAAGTGTATCTAAGCCTTCCCATGCATCTCGTTGTATCTGGATTCATTGAAATTCATATCAGCTATTCGGATAATCCAACGGATCCAATACATTCTTGTGAAACATCCATGACTGGTAAGGTTGGCAATGGTCTGGGTTACCTGCATGGCCCCAAAACTACTAGCTTGGCCCATGGCCAGGGCTTGGGCCTCACATGCATGGCTCAATGAATTTTCTTGTCAGGCTTGGGCTCAAGTCATTTTATCCCAAACGGGCGCGACCCAACTCGGCCCGACTGGAGTTTGTGTACATATGTTATTAATATGCCATTCAAATCATAACGTAGGCAACCCATCCATCTTGGACATAGACCGTTGATTTCATTCCTCTAAAATGTATATTTCTTCATGCATGCGTAACCCGCTTGATGAAAAGATAGATTAGGAATCAAGTTCGAAATAAGGCTTTTATCAATTTTCGGGCGGCCCAGGTTGAATTGATGAGGTCCAATTTGCCAGCTTGGCTTGAGAGGGCCCCACTTGGTTAATTTCATTGGGGCTTCTTAAGCCAAGGTACCACATTGGTTTCACTTGTTTATTGCTATTTAGGTGATATCAAAACATTTCCTGGGCCCACATGTTCGAATACTCTTGGATGGTGGTCGGTCTTAGAGATGACCTTTGTGCTACAAGAATTTAGAGTTCCTAAAAATACATTTATTTGTGGACCTTCCAAAAATGCCACTACACATACAAGAGGGCTGAATTTCCATAACAAGACCATTCGATTGGTCTATATCCATTCAAAGGAAAACTTTCATTGCTGATGTGGAGTAGACATATTGGAGTTATGTGTGGCTTTTTAAGCCAATTTGATTCTTTTGATTGTTTTGATGATTGGAAATTGATCAGTTACTTCTTTTGGTGAATGGAATAGCTCCTTAGTAACCCATTTTATTACATGCCTTCGAACATGATGACCATGAGCTTCATCGTCGATTATATGTTGCTCATCATTACGAATACGGGTCTATCCTAAGGCTTTCATCAAATGGTAGATCACTGCTTGCAGTCCTTACATGGCTTGTAGATTCTCCTGTTAGAAAGCTTCAAATGCCGCTATTGTCATAGGATTATCCCTTAGAGCACCATCCATCGGGTTATCACTCAAACCATTGTTTGAAGCCATCGAACTGAGGAAAATCCTCATTCTGATACCTATTAATGCAAGGAATAGTGTGAAACAATAAAAGAAAGATTATTATCTTCCTCAAATGATTAACACCTTAAATCCACAAGGAGAGTTCTTGAGTCCATAAGAAAATAAGAGAGAAAATTTAGGTATTTATTGAAAAATGTGTGTATGATTTCTTAATTACACCACTAATAAAGAAAACCTAAACCCTGATTTGAAATTACCCAAAATATCAAAACTCTTCTAAAGCCTAATTTTCTAATTCTAGGAAAACTCTCCTAAAGCCTAATAGAAATTCTAAATAAACCCTACTAGAAGATTCCTAGCATGATTATAAGTAATTTCTAAAACGACAAACATCCGAAAACTCTAAAAATAAAGAGAAATGATAAAAATTAAAATTACTAAAAATAGTAAATTTTCATAAAATTACAATTTTGAACCGAAAGCGTGTATTTTCTTGTGAAATGGAGGTACACGACCTGAACCATCATTACATAAAGATTGATAATTTTCGTTGCCCTCAATCTAACCAATCAATGCCACTCGTACAATCGAGGGCCTGGATCATATGTGTGCGTGTATGATTGCACGGGCATGCTAGAGTCTCATTGACTTAAAGGTATTGACTGAATTGGTCGGTACCCCTGCATCGAAACGGAAAGATTAGAGAATGAATCCGAACTCAGATTCCTCTCGATCACCAATTGATTTAGAAATGCACGTCCTACTTAGGTGATTTGAGTGGGAAGGGGTTAACCCTTGCAAATGAGTTCTTTTTTCCTAATACTAGCAATTACAGAATCAGGCAGTTTAAGGACCTTTTATATCACTAATGCTTTCACTTGGTATTTCTCAATCAAAGTAAAAGATTCACGCATCACAAAATAAATATTAGCATAACCACAATTGATCTTTTATTAATATACTGGCCTTGTTACAATTGTCGTGCCTCACACTAAATATTAAAAACAAAAAAGAAAATAAGATAAATACTTGACGTGCCTATCGGAACAGGCGATCGAGGTAGGTGGTCAGTGGGATATGACCAAGGTATGAACAATTGAATTGCAACTTAGATGGACATCGGGATATGCAACTTAAGGTTGCAGATATTTAATCTACTCATAAGTTAAACGTACTGGCAGTGGGAGCCATTGGGTAGTAGCGAACTAAACTAGGAAAAGTAAAATAGACATGAAAGTAAAGTAGATATGTAAATAGATGTGTCTAGCATGAGACATCGAGCTCTTCTTCGAATGCTCCTTTTATAGCTTTCTCGAGGTGATGGAAGCTCCCCTTTGGGCTTCAGAATCTTTCGAAATTCTTCGTGCGGTCTTTCCAAATGCACAAGCTCCCTTAGTAGATCTGGATATGCTTAGGACAAGAAGAGCTCTAAACTCATTGGCCTCTTAAATCTTCTATTTATAGTTGATCCTTTGCGGAGATGTATGTGGCCCACTAAAGATCTGGCCTGGCGCTTCTGGGTCCTTATGATGGAAACAATCGGGCTAAAGCTCGAGAACCTCAAGGGCTGATCTTTATCAAAAGTAGTCATCCAACACCTCTTAATGGCCCACCTTGTCCACTTCCAGATGTTGGATGACTCAGATCAAACACTCTCCTTCTGTCTGATCACCTAAATGGTAATGGTTTAGAGTGTTAGAGAGATTTGACCCTCGATACTGATCTCTCAGTTGAATAGATCAAACTCTCATGCTCTTAGTTCCATTAATCATGTAGAATGAGACTCAATATAAGTTCAACCATCCCTCTATGACCCTGGTCTAAGACTGGGTCAAGGTTGACTTACATACCGACTCGACTTTTTGGCATTTACAATCTTCTGGATTGTTGCTAGCTTTTCGAATGTCTCTGAAAAAATCTCTCATTTGGAAGGATTGTAAGAGATGGCCTTGCGGATGTGATCATATACAGTTACGAGATAGGATACGCTCATCCAACAAGTTTTTTTAATAGTAGTGCCAAGCTTGTCACTTATTTAATGGGCACGTTAATCGCTACCACATGGTGTACAACTCTTCGTCCTCCTAAAAGGGCTCGATAAGAGTCCGTGCCATCACAATAATGATAGAATGCATAACGCCGAAGGAAAATCAAATGTAGATTTCCTTCGAGTTCGAGTACGATTCTAAATATGTCAAACACGTAGTGTCTCCACATGGCATGTTCCTATTAGTCCACGTCAAGGCATCGAAAATAAGTGTAAATAGGTTGTGTGTTTCTTGACGATGCCTGGATAAAAAGTTATGGTCGATTTACAGTCCACACTTTGAATGGAAATTTCTCCCTATCTAGAATGAATTTCTTCAAACCGAATACGCATGGGACCCACTTACATCATGCTCTACAAAAGACTAGGCCTAGATTTGACAAACTACTTCTGCTTTCATTTGGGCTTCTTTTGGTCCAACCATGTAAATAATGCATCTATGGAATGTCCTACATCGCATGGGCACTTGAACCCAAAACTTTAGTGTTGAAACACAAAGCGTCTACCACTGAGTCATGCATTGACGCCCCCAATGGTTTTTAATCATTTGATCATATCTTTTCACCATATATTTATTTTTATCAAGCTTAATGGAAACCTAACAGTCAAATATTTGACATATATTTTAAAGTCTTGCATTAGGTTTTTAAAGGCATAGATTTGATGCCACAGAAAGGTGGAAGGGCATAGGTATATTTGGGTGTGTGAGTAGGAAAATTGACAAAATTTTGATGTTATAAGGCATACCATCCGTTAGGTGGATGAGTACCATAACATGTACTTCGTAATCCCTAGAGCTCCTCTTTATAAATAATTCCTATTGCCTTAGTCGTCACCCCCTCTCTCCTCCCTAGTGACATCCAAACACAGGTGTGTGAGAGAGAGAGAGAGAGAGAGGAGAAGAAGAAGAAGAAGAAAGAGAGATAGAGAGTTCCCATGTCTCATCTTCTTTCTTCTTTATCAATGGCACACTAGATTGATGGATCATCTTCTCTAACCATTCTCTATAGCTATATATTATAGAAAATTGATAATTTTGTGTCTTTGCTTAATTAAGGATAGATTTGAGAGAGACTTTCTTGATTTGTGAATGAATGATGTTGATTTCTTAATTTCAGATTTTGTGGCATTAACGTATGATATGAACCATTAGGGTTTAGAAAATTTGTTTAAATTTATATAGGAATTTATCATTAAAGTTTAAAAACATGATTTGTAAAACTTAATATTTTTGTCTTTCAAAAAATCCCAACATGATGTAATTATCATCCACATCCTTAAGGATGTCTGTCCGAATGCGCTTTACTTCCTAGCACCCAATGAGCAGATAATCTAGGTCGTCTCCATGTCACATTACCCACATGGCCAACTCCTCAGGTTTAGACTCCTTCCATTTTCATAGGGTTGGTAATTTCCCATACAAAACCTTCCATGTGCTCAAGAAAAAAAAAAGTTTCACCTGGATAGTTGTACAGGTCAACTTATAAGAAGTGGATGCTAGAGATCACATCAACCCAATTACTCTTCCAAATGCTATGATGAAGAGCGTGTTCTATGCAGGACTCGAGGGAATAAGGTTTGATATTGAGTCTAGAGTGGAATGTTTCAAACCTGGGTCCTCGATCCCTTTCGTAGCCATTAGGTTAGAAGGCAACCATACATCTTTCTAGAGGTCGATTCTAATGGCCAACCAAATCGTTGATCCGATCCCTTTTCCTATTATACATATCTGTATTCCCTAAATCACTCTCACTCATCAATATTCCTTTAATCACTCTCAAATTCCTTTCTTATTGGTTGTACATTTGACATTTTCTTTCTTATTATTTTACATTTTGAATATTTAAATAAATAATATTCTTCTCTTTTCTCAAGCATAAATATGAATATCAATATTGTATTGGCTGATACGACCATACCACATCTATATCAGCATGAAATAATATGCAATAAAGTCAAAACAAGCTGTTTTTTTAAAGGCAAATACACAAACACTCTTACACCCACACACACATCACATAAGCTCTCGAACTCATAACTTTAGAGATAAAACACATAATGTCTACTACTGAGCCATGAGTAGAGACCCAAGTCGATGCGAGCCGATACACCCATAAAAGTCTAATTATTATTTTTTTCAAAATTTCACTTTTGTCTCCTCTTCTTTTTTTCTATTAAACTCTAGAAGAAGCTTAAAAACTCATTTTAAGCTAGATGTGGATATACTTTAGGATCAAAATAAATGTATTAGTACTAATGTTTTAAGCACACAAGTAGATTGTCAAATTTCATAGATAAAATATATATTGTATGGAACTTCAGGTCAATTCAACATTTCAATACTTGAGCTCGGCTCAACATCTCAAGATCAGAAGGCTCGGAAGAATTTTAAGAGAAGAATAAATTGTATGCCAACTTATAGGTAAAGAAGACCTTAGGAGTGACCCTAGGTTAAAGTACATTTTAGTGGCTTTTCTAAGTTGTAACTTTTTATGTTATTGCTTTAGCTTTCAGCATAGTTCGGCTACCATAACCCTATATTCGGTTAGCCAAACCATCTCGGGTCAATCAAATAGCAGCCATAGGGTCTTCAGCCTAGTTTCTAGCAATAGCTTACCTTGATTTCCATGGGTGTTTGGCCAGTCGAACCCTGTGTCCAGGCAGATGAATGAATCTCAAGCCAGCTGAGTCTTATCTCCCGCCAACCTATGGTTGATTCAAACCTTTATTCCATAAAATTTAATGGTCGTTAAAACAGAATCATGAAACTTCGGCCAGCCCAAGGGATTCTTAAGTTGACTGAAGCCCTAATCCTTTTACTATAATAAGGGCTCATTTTTCATTGCTTTTGTATAGGAAAAAATGAAAAACTTCTTCTTTTCAAGCTATTTTGTATTGTCTTTCATATATTATATTTTGGCTTATTCAAATCTTTTCTCAAGCCTTGTTAAAATTAAATAGAGAGTGGCATGTACTCAACTTGAGAATAGAGAATGGAGGATTGAATATGCAGCTTATGAGGATTTTCTTTTTAAAAATTTATCCATCCCTATATTCTTTTTAGTTGTGCATACATTGAATTATCTTCATCTGAGAAAAGAAGGGATTGTTGCATCTACTAAAGCTTCAACTTCAAAGGCTTCACCGAAATCTTCGCTTCGAGTCACATCTTCAATAAGATACATTCTCATCCAGTAAATTATTTTTACTTGGGTTGAATGAGATTGCTTGGAAAAATCTCATCGGGTTGAAAAATGATAGGCCCGTTAAAATCACTTGGGGTTAGTTGTGATAGCCTGTGAAAATCACAAACTATAAGAGGTTGTTAAGGTTAACCTGTGAAAACCTTTGTTATAGTGGAAATTTAAAATTATGTGGAGAAGTAGTTTTGGGACTGGAGTAGGTGTGTGTTAACACCGAACCACTATAATTCTATTTGTCTTGTGGTGTTTGATAATCTTTTTCTTGTGTCCATTAACTTAAAATGCTAAGATCTAAAAAGTCGTGAAATAAGGTTGTACTACCTAAAAGATTAGGCAAAAGTTATCCTACAACTCAATTGAAATCAATATTTCAATATTAGTTGTTGTTGTGAATGTGTTGTCTGAGATTGTTTTAACAAAAAAAAAAAATTGATTAAATCCTATAACCCCCACCCTCATTGATAGCTCCACCTTCAAAATGATTTAGATGGGATTCGACAAATTGAAGCGAAGTAAACCATTATGGGGAAAAATAAGAAAGAATGGTAAATTTTATTTTCTTTTTTATATTTTCATCTTCTTTTTGTTATATTTCAATGTAATGGGTATCAGTTCACCAAATCATGCTTGATTTGTGTTCAATTAGTACCTATTTAGTTAACCTTTAATAGGTTAAACCGATAGACAACATTCTTGTCACAAAATAGTCTCCATCATATGCATGTTCAAAACATAAAATAAAAAATAATAATTGATCATTGAATATGTTATTATTCTCTTATATATATATATATATATATATATATATGTGTGTGTGTGTGTGTGTGTGTGTGTGTGTGTGTGTGTGTGTGTGTGTGTGTGTATGTATGTATCTTAATTTTTTTCCTTAAAAAAATCGGCTGATACTAGTTGATATTGTCCGATACAAATCAATATCGTTACGCGACACCCATATCATTTCTTCTTCTTTTTACCAGGCCGATACACCCTCTATCCTAATATTCAGAATCATGTTCTCATGTTAAGAAAGATAACCATTGATCTTCTTAGAGATTGATTCTAATGACCAACCAAAATGTTGTTGAAAGTGCCTTTAATCTGGTCATCCAATGGAGTTCGAATGACTGAGGCCCAATTTGGTCGAATGAAAGTCCTTATGATGTTCTCGATCGACCGAGGTTCGATTCTGGTTGACGAGAGTCCCTATGATGATTTCGGTCAGTCAAAGGTCAGGTGGGGTCGACCAAACAGAATGCATAAGTTTTAGAAAGTGTCGGTTTTGTTTCTTAATCTTGTATAGAAATATATAATGGGGCTTCTAAACACGATTAGGGTATGGTAGAGAGAACCTATATGATTTCTAAGGTTTTTACAATGGGAGAAAACTTTGGCTTTCAAATTTGTAAGTTATTTAGTCTCTTGTAACTTTCTGATTATAGTGAATTGTTTATCACTTGGTGTCATGGCTTTTTCCCGTAATAATTTTTTCATGAAAAATATTTGTGTTTTCTCTATGATTGTTTGATTTTTGTTTCTCTATTCATGTGTTTGGTTCGTTATAAGGTTGCTTTCATGCCTAATGTGTGGTGGCTCTGCACAACAAGTGGTATTGGGGGGCAAGCTTTATGTCGGGTTGTTTAGATCAAATCTGAGAGATAAGTTCGAAGGGATCGAATGTGAAGTTCAAGATGGAGAAGTTTATAAGAAAAAATAACTTTAAATTATAGAGGTTGAATATGAAAGCTATCATATTTCAACAAAGGGTGTGACAAGCACTCCTTGGCGAAGCAAGACGTCCTGAAACTATGAAGGAAGAGGTTGGGATGACCTAGATCAGAGGGCATGCAATTAGCGCAATCCAATTGTGCTTAGACGATGATGTCCTCTACAATGTAATTAATGAGATGACTATAGCAGGCCTATGGGCGAAGTTGCAGAGCACCTACATGATGAAATTGCTCTCCAATCACCTATATCGAAGAGACAGTTGTACACTCTGAAGATGGTGGAAGGGTCAAATCTATCTGAATATATCAACACATTCAATAAACTAGTTTGTAAACTGACAATTGTGGAGGCGAAAATCGATGAAGAAGACAGAACCCTAATCTTATTAACATCCCTTGTAAGTTCCTTTGAAAATTCGATGAATACTTTGTGCCATGGTAGAGATACCTTGGACCTAGACACTGTTATCTCGGCTTTTTAGTCGAAGCAGCAAAGAAGGAATAATGGTGGGAAAGGTTCTTTTACGGTTGTACTAGTTGCTAGGGGGAGACAATCTGAGCGGGAGAAGGAGAAGTCATGATCGAGGTCTAAGTCAAAGGAAGGAGAGAAGTTAAAGTGCTAGAATTGTTGGAAGACATGACATATGATGAAGGACCATAAGCCTCAAAACCTGGAAAGATGATATTTCAAATAATTCATCGAAGAAGAAAAAGTCAACGAAATGTAGTGAAGGCACAAGTGGTTGTGACATATTGTCTATGTCTAAGGTAGGACACTTATATAACTAGTAGATTATGAAAACAGGAGCATAATATTACATGTCTTCATTGGAGTTTCTTTTCCATGTACAATGAGTATGATGGTGGCCTGGTTGTCATGGGCAACACTTATGTCTGTAAGATTATTGGAATTAGTTTAGTGTGTATTAGAATGTTTGATGGGGGTAGAGCATACTCTGACATATGTTAGATATGTTCCACACCTGAAGAAAAATCTTGATATCTTTAGGAGCTCTTGAGACACTCGAGTGCAAATTCACCGGGTATGAAGGTCTCATAAAAATTTCTAAATGTGCGCTCACTATTATGAAAGTTGATCGGGAGCACTATATCGGGTGGAGCTGCAACATCTATACTAGTATCCATGTTTGCACATGTGTGGCATACGTGCCTACACCACATGAGTGAGCGTGGTATGAAGGTACTACACGATCGTGGTTTAATTCTTGCTTTAAAAAAATTTTGATTTGGATGTATACGAGTATTGCATATACGGTAAACAATCAAGATTGTCATTCAAAACTAGAAAATATATAAGTAAATGATAGCTTGACTATGTACATTTTTTATATTTGGGGGTTGCCGCCTGTTGTTTCTAGAGGAGGGTCATCATTCTTCGTAACATTCATTAACGACTTCCTTAGAAATGTGAGATTTATTTCATGAAAAATAAATCCAACGTGTTTGCCACTTTCAAGTCATGGAAGATTATGGTTGAAAATCAATTAGGGTGATAATTGAAAGTTCTAAGAACTGATAACAACGAAGAGTTTACTTTGAAAAAATTTAATATGTTTTGTAAGAACAAGGGAATTTCGAGGCATAACATAGTAAGGCATACACCAGAGCAGTATGGTGTGGCAGAGCATATGAAGTGAACTCTTTGAAAAGAGCCCGAAGTATGCTAAGTAATACTATGTTAAGCAATGAGCTCTAGGTTAAGGCCGTTAACATGGCATGCTATTTAGTGAATCGTTCACCATCTACGCTGATTGATTACCAAATTCCAAGAGAAGTATGAAGTGGTTCGGAAGTTAACTACTTGAAGTTGTGGATATTTGGTTGCGATGCTTCCTTCATGTACCATCAGTTGAGAGACATAAGCTAGACCAAATGGCAAAAAAGTATACTTTGTCGGCTATGGTGATTGAGTAAAAGGGTACAGACTGTATGACCGGGTTTCATGAAAAATCATATTTAGTCGTGATGTCAAATTCGATAAAAGTTCCTTATATCGGAAGGATGAAAATAAGGAAACTGAAAAATCAGTTGTTGATATGAAAACAGATAGAGGTGAAATACCTGAAGAAGTTGAGCTGCATGAAGAGGTACAGGAATAATTGGTGGTACCACTTGTTAAGAGAAATCTATCGAGAATTTACAAGTTACTATTGAGATACCGAGATGACTCGAATGTTGAGTTTACCCTCATTATGGATAAGGGGGATGTGTCTACATTTCAGTAAGCATTAGATGACCGAGATGATGAGAAATGAATGATGGCGATGCATGATGAGAAGAAACGTTGGAGCAGGTGAAGCTACCCGTTGAACAAAAGCGATTGGGTGTAAGTGAATTTTTCGTAAGAAACTAGATAGGTACAAGGTGAGATTAGTTATGAATGACTATGTTCAGAAAGAAAGCGTCGACTTTAATGAGATGTTCACGCCTGTCGTCAAACAATTATTTATCATATTCGTATTGACATTGGTTGCCTAATATAATTTGAAATTAGAACAGTGAGATATAAAGACTACTTTTCTATAAGGAGAACTAAAAGAGGAGATTTACATGAAACAACCTAAATTGTTTGAGGTACATGGAGCATAAAATAAGGTTTGTACGTTGAAGATGCCGTTGTACAGTCTGAAACAGTCGCCTAGGCAGTGATATAAAATTACTTTTTCATGTTGAGTTAATAGTTTATCAGAAGTGAATTCAATCACTGTTCTACTTCAAATCACTGAGTGATGGAAAATTCATAATTATGGTATTGTATATTGATGATATACTTAACGCCAACCATAACATATTTGAGATCAACATATTAAAGGCTTAGTTATCCAGGATATTTGAGATAAAAGATCTAGGGGCTATAAAAAGAATTTTCAATGTTAATGTACACGAGGACAAGGAAAGGAGCAGGCTATGATTGTCTCAGGATGAGTGTTTTGAGAAGGTCTTGGTCAAGTTTGAACTTGATAAAGCTAAACCAGTTAGCAAACCTCACGCTGCTCACTTTCGGCTTTCTTCGAAATAATGTCCTATATCTAATGAAGATAAGTAGTATATGTCTCGTGTACCCTACTCGAACGCAATTGGCAGTCTTATGTATGTCATTGTCTGTACTAGACCAGATATTTCCTATGCATTGGGTGTTATGAGCATATATATGTCAAACCTCGGAAAGCAACACTGGGAGGCAGTGAAATAGTTAATTCGTTATATATGAGGTACGACAGACTACGTCTTGATATTTGGAAAATCTACAGAGAGACCAGTATTCTATGTGAATTCGGATTATGCTGGTAATGTGGACAATATAAAGTTGACTTATGCTTACTCGTCTATGTTAGTGGGTGGAGCGATCAATTGGATGATGAGGCTTCAGTTTGTGGTTACTCTTTTCAAACCAAAGTGATAGATATGGCAATGACAAAAGCATTCAAAAAAGTGGTTTAGTTGAAAGGAGTGATGAGCGAGTTAGGGCTTTAGTAGGAAGCTGTGTTTGTGCATTATAACAAAGAGAGTACTATCAATTGGGTGAAGAACTCAGTGTATCACTCTCTGACTAAACACATTGATGTGCGTCATCATTTTATCTAGCATATGTTAGAGGAATGTGGTGTTACTCTTAAGAAGATTCACACCAGTAAAAATCTAACTAATATGCTTACAAAAGTAGTTTCTAAAGAGAAGTTCAGGTTCTAAGGACTTGGCAAAGAAGGAATGAAGACGGAGTGTGCATGAGAAACGACGATGATTGTACTACCATGTAGGATAGTAGAGATGATGATAGCAACTTGGAGTAGTAGAGATGGGGAAGATTAAAGTCATAGTGGAGATTGTTGAAAAGTGCCTTTAATCTGGTCGTCCAGTGGAGTTCTGCCGAATGAGGCCAAGTTGGGTCGACCAAAACTCCTTGTGATCTTCCCAGTTGATTGTGGTTCAAATCTGGTCAACCAAGAGTTCCTGTGATGATGTTGGTCGACCAAAGGTCAGGTGGGGTCGACCAAATGGAATGTGTAAGTTTTAGAAAGCACGGGTTTTATAAGGGGGCTTCTAAACACGATTAGGGTATGGTAGAGAGAGGCTACACGATTTCTAAGGTTTTTGCAAGGGGAGAAAGCTTTGGCTTTCAAATCTGTACGTTGTTCCATATCTTGTAACTTTCTGATTATAGTGGATCGTTTGTCATCTCGTGCCGTGGTTTTTTCCCATGAGGGTTTTCCACGTAAAATCCTTATATTTTGTCTGTGATTACTCGATTTTTGTTTCTCTATTTGCATATTTGATTCGTTCTAGGTTGCTTCCACGCCTAACGTGTAGTGGTTGCGCACAACAAACATTTCCGATCCCTTTTCCTATTATACATATATGTATTCCCTAAATCACTTTTACTCACATTAATATTCCTTCCAACTCACTTTCAATCACAGTTGTACTTTCCTTTCTTATTGATTGCACGTTCGACCTTTTCTTTCTCATTGTTGTAGATTTTGAATATTCAAATAAACAATATCCTTCTCTCTTCTTAAATCTCACAATATTGACAAAGACAACAACCTACCTTCCGAGCATTTTTCGAATTCTTCCATCCGCCGCCACCCAGTGAATATCATCTTTAATGATACCATAAGCCTTGATTAATTATAGCTTTCCACACATGTGATTGATGAGACTTGGCCACATAGTCTCATAAAGTATCATTTATGAGGTATTTTATCGGAACAACACATTTCCTTGCAGTGATAAAGCTCCAAGCTAATTTCATCGTGACCCTGCTATTGACACATGAAATAGGCTTTATTCCAACACCCCCCTCATCTTTAGGTTTGGTGATTTCTCCCAACCAACATGGAATTTCCCAACGCTGTCTTAGGTGGTACCACAGAAAGTCACCTTGGGCCTTCTCTAACTCAGTCACACTATCCCTCTAGGAGGATGATATATGAATAAGCATTTCAATAATGATTATATTGATTGAAAAACATTATTATAAACACAACTTGAAGAAATTTGATCACACAGCAGGCTGCTGTCAGATATAATTCTGTCACCACCGATGGTAAACCAATCAAATCCCACCACCCCATTACTAGAGTTAGGATCAATACCCAATCCACATCAACATTGATTAGCGTGACCCTACCCATGTGGGAGTTCACTGAAATGCTCATGCATAAGTGGTCCCTGGTACTTTGATCACCTAACTATTTAATTGGAGCCTGTTCGGCCTTGATACCAAGGATAAAAGAGAAGGGTCAAGCCCATTTGATCACCTGAGTATTTAATTGGCTATATATTGGCATTATTTTTCTTTTGCTTCTGGTCAAAGTAGGGTATTGGCATTATTATTTTTTGGCTTCTGGTCAAAGTAGGGTAAGTAGCACCATTTTTTTCTACTTATATCATTTGTTTCCTACTGTGTGGTCCACCGTGTTGTTTGAGAGAAATCCAAGCCGTTCATCATTTTCTTCCTATCATTTTAGGACTTGAGCCCAAAAAATGACATACATCCGAAGCTCAGGTGAGCCACACCAGGAAACAATGGATATAGTTCCAATAGTACTAAATTCCCAACCCACTTTTTCCAGCTGGACCCAACAAGCATTGGATTAGCTTAGATTTTAGGCCCACCTTTAAATGAAATCGCAAAATTTGTAGGCAGGTTGAATTTGTCACAAGCATTACGAAAGTGGGCCCCACCTAGCATTAATGGGTTTCGTTTGAAAGGTTTTGCATTAAAAGAGAGATGTCAAAACAATAGGCAGTTCTTAGAAATACTAAAATATTTGGGTCGGAAAGTATTCAAGACTCACAACAAGTGGTCTTGGGATTAATGGTAAAAATAGTATGCAGCTTTCGATAAATCATTTTAAAATAACAATTTTTCTATCCATAGACCAAAGTAGAGGAGACTTATCGACTAGACAAATTCCAAAACAAAAATACTCTGGTGGGAGTGATGGATGATACGTAGGACTTAGAAATTTCAATCATGGCTCATAAGTAATTTAATTAAACTGTCCACATTAAAGGCATCCGCTTAGATGAGCTTTGAAGCAAACATAAGCTTAATTGATTACCTCACAGTTGGATTGGTGGACATTTATTGGCTGGCTAAAAATATAAAATATAGGAGGGTCTTGTTTCAACAAACCAGTATTTCTTAATCAACGGATAGAATTGTTCAACCAATCTCCACCATTTTAACTATTGTTTTCACTAATTTAATAACCATTTGCACTATTTTAACTATCATTAAGAATTTTTCTTCATCTAAATTGAAATAATGCTGCCATGTGACATTTTCTAAGTTGTTTGATCTAATGATGTCTTATAAGCATCCTTTCTTCTTCTTTTTCTTCTTTTTATTATTATCTTAATGTATGAGCCTAAAAACATGGCTCAAGTGAGCTAAGCCAACCTTTTAAAATTTCACGGGAGTAAGAAGTTCTATATTTGTGTTTTATCTTCCTTGTCCATGTGATTAGGGTTGAAAGTCGGGCAGGTTGGGTTGGTGCTCGACCCTAGCCCAACTCAAAGTTTCTATACCTCAACCCTAAATTAACCCAACCCAATCTCAGATTGAGAATTCACAACCCAAACTCAACCCAAGCAGGCTTGGTAAGGTGAATACATGCTAATATTTTCGTTATTACATTAGTCTTTTATATGTCAATACACTTTTTTTTTTTTTTACCTATGATTTTATTAATTATATATGCGAGCATTTTTCTAATTCTTCCATCCGCCACCACCCAGTGAATATCATCCTTAATGATACCATAAGCCTTGATTAATTATAGCTTTCCACACATGTGATTGATGAGACTTGGCCACATAGTCTCATAAAGTATCATTTATGAGGTATTTTATTGGAACAACACATTTCCTTGCAGTGATAAAGCTCCAAGCTAATTTCATCATGACCCTGCTATTGATACATGAAATAGGCTTTATTCCAACACCCCCCTCATCTTTAGGTTTGGTGATTTCTCCCAACCAACATGGAATTTCCCAACGCTGTCTTAGGTGGTACCACAGAAAGTCACCTTGGGCCTTCTCTAACTCAGTCACACTATTCCTCTAGGAGGATGATATATGAATAAGCATTTCAATAATGATTATATTGATTGAAAAACATTAGTATAAATACAACTTGGAGAAATTTGATTGCACCGCATACTGCTGTCAGATATAATTCTGTCACCACCGATGGTAAACCAATCAAATCCCACCACCCCATTACTAGAGTTAGGATCAATACCCAATCCACATCAACATTGATTAGCGTGACCCTACCCATGTGGGAGTTCACTGAAATGCTCATGCATAAGTGGTCCCTGGTACTTTGATCACCTAACTATTTAATTGGAGCCTGTTCGGCCTTGATACCAAGGATAAAAGAGAAGGGTCAAGCCCATTTGATCACCTAAGTATTTAATTGGCTATATATTGGCATTATTTTTCTTTTGCTTCTGGTCAAAGTAGGGTATTGGCATTATTATTTTTTTGCTTCTGGTCAAAGTAGGGTAAGTAGCACCATTTTTTTCTACTTATATCATTTGTTTCCTACTGTGTGGTACACCGTGTTGTTTGGGAGAAATCCAAGCCGTTCATCATTTTCTTCCTATCATTTTAGGGCTTAAGCCCAAAAAATGACATACATCCGAAGCTCAGGTGAGCCACACCAGGAAACAATGGATATAGTTCCAATAGTACTAATTTCCCAACCCACTTTTTCCAGCTGGACCCAACATAGCATTGGATTAGCTTAGATTTTAGGCCCACACCTTTAAATGAAATCGCAAAATTTGTAGGGAGGTTGAATTTGTCACAAGCATTACGAAAGTGGGCCCCACCTAGCATTAATGGGTTTCTTTTGAAAGGTTTTGCATTAAAAGAGAGATGGTCAAAACAATAGGCAGTTCTTAGAAATACTAAAATATTTGGGTCAGAAAGTATTCAAGACTCACAACAAGTGGTCTTGGGATTAATGGTAAAATTAATAAGCAGTTTTCGATAAATCATTTAAAAATAACAATTTTTCTATCCATAGACCAAAGTAGAGGAGACTAATCGACTAGACAAATTCCAAAACAAAATACTCTGGTGGGAGTGATGGATGATACGTAGGACTTAGAAATTTCAATCATGGCTCATAAGTAATTTAATTAAACTGTCCACATTAAAGGCATCCGCTAAGATGAGCTTTGAAGCAAACATAAGCTTAATTGATTACCTCACAGTTGGATTGGTGGACATTTATTGGCTGGCTAAAAATATAAAATATAGGAAGGTCTTGTTTCAACAAACCAGTATTTCTTAATCAACGGATAGAATTGTTCAACCAATCTCCACCATTTTAACTATTGTTTTCACTAATTTAATAACCATTTGCACTATTTTAACTATCATTAAGAATTTTTCTCCATCTAAATTGAAATAATGCTGCCATGTGACATTTTCTAAGTTGTTTGATCTAATGATGTCTTATAAGCATCCTTTCTTTTTCTTCTTCTTCTTTTTATTATTATCTTAATGTATGAGCCTAAAAACATGGCTTAAGTGAGCTAAGCCAACCTTTTAAAATTTCACGGGAGTAAGAAGTACTATATTTGTGTTTTATCTTCCTTGTTCATGTGATTAGGAAATTTTACGTGTTTTTCATTGTTTTCCATAGTTTAGCCTTCTCAATCAAGTAGCATCTCATTTCATGGTGAAGTGAAGTTTAACCTTCTCAATCAAGTAGCATCTCATTTCATGGTGAAGAGACCTTTCTAAAGGAGTTGGATGATTTATTCTTTTACTTATGATTTTATTAATTATATATATAATTATTTATCATAAAGAATTTTAATTTTTCTATACAAACAAGCTAGAATATATATTTGAGAGAAAGAAATCTGACATATCTTGTTAGCTTGAGTCCATTAGAATTTCCGTTGCCTCCACTACATAAGATCCACACACAAATATAAAAGACTAATGTAATAATGTCAAGGCGGGGTGAGTGGGCGCGGATTGCGTACTACCCCGCCCATCCCTGGCTCCGAACGGGCACTTCTGTGGGCGGGCCCATCACGGTGAGGAAGAAATCCGTCCTCAAAATTACGTGCTGGCCACGTGATGGTCAGATCCTCCTGGATGGGAGTTGATTGCCTGTGAGCTTGTGGGCCCACAGAGATGTCCGTGACAAATCCACTCCGTCCATATGTTTTGAAAGACCGTAATAGGACAAGATTGTGAAAGTCACGCAGATCCAAAACTCATGTGGGCCATACCACATGAAACAGTGGGATTGAACATCTGGCGGTGACGGAAGTCTTGTATCAGGATGATGTGTTCCTACGGTTTATCTGAGTGGTAATATTCCTATGAACGGTTTGGATGGCATATAAAAATTATGGTTAGCTCCAGGAAGTTTTCAACGGGTGAACGTTGCTGGTTCCACTGTTTTGTTGTGGTGGCCCACTTTATTTTGGATATACTTGTATTTTAGAATTCTATCCTATTTTGATCTTTTTAAAAAAGATGGACGGAGTGGATTTTCATGGACATCTCTGTGGACCCCACACAGCCCTGGGCACAGATATATCCATGTGCCGGGGTCACAGGCAATCCGCTCCCTGATTTTTAGACCGTCCAACATTTCAGGTTGGCAGATGCCGTACACACGCTCTGGTGGGCCACACCACGAACTTCGAGGTTTGAATCATTGATTGCCGCGCACGGTACGCACTGGCATCCTCTTCCACGTATACACGAGGCAACGTGTAAGCCCAGAAACATCTGATCGGTGGATAAGATGGTCCACGCGAAGATGATCCTAAAAAGCAATTACTAAGTTGGCACGCCACACCTGTATATGGTTTTAACGGTCCAGATCCAGACTCCATGCCATTGGAGCACACGTGGCATACGTGGATCAATTCGACACCGTTCATACGATAGTCAAATGATAAAAAGCATTGTTTGCCCTGTTTCGACAAGTGGACGTCTGGTAATCAGACCATTGGCCTGTCTGTTTCCCACCGTGGATCGACTATTCCTCCAAATTCTCCTTGACGGGACAACCACAACCGTTCAAATGTTAGCCTACTGATAAACGGTTGTCCGCGTTCAACTGAAAACGTTCCCAATATTGGTTGTTTGGATCTTCCAATCTGGGACATTGTTTGGGGAGTCTCCCATCCCTAGTGGGGTCAAAAGATCGATGGTGTAGATTACAGAACAATGGGCCCCAATTATAGAATTGAAAATTTCGTGTAACCAACGGTCCAAAACTGTCACTCTTCGAAGATCGTAACCCAATAACCAGCCGCATACAAGCGGACACAAGAAAAAACTCAGCAATGGCTCACAATCATTTAAAGAAGAATTATTTGTTAGATGAATGGCCAGGATGGTACAATCACAGCAATCCTAAACTAGTGGCCAATCAATGACGAAGGCAGCAAATGTGTGGTTTTCATCTTCAAGGACGGGCATACCTTTAGCGTTTTGAAGACCTCTTGTACATTTGTGAGGGGGGCGCGGGAGGTGGCTGGGTCCCTGACTGTGGGGCCCACCGTGATGTGTTGAGTACATCCATGCCGTCCATTCGTATTGAAAGCTCATTTTACGGAATGATACAGAAACTGAAGCAGATCAAATTCTTAAATGCATCATGGTACAGGAAACAAAACAGTGGTAAATGACCGTTAAAAACAAATTTTGTGGGCCACAAAAGCTTTGGATCAAGATGAAATTTGTGTGGTCTCTTCATCTAGGTCTTTGTAATCTTATCAGCAGGTTGGATGGCAAATAAACATTCCGGTGGGTGGAAATCCGTGAATTTTTAATGGTGGAGATTCAATAAATCGTCTTTTCTTTTGTGTGAGCTACCTAAGATTTTTTTTCATTTTCATTTTTTGGATAATCACTGAAATAATCTATCAAAATGGTTGGATGGTGTGGATTTAAGGAAAATAGATAACTGTAAACCCCACCGTCGGGGGTACACCCACCTCGGTGGATCCGAGGATCCACCGAAGCCTCCCCCTTTGTGAGGTTGACACGTGGTTGGCGTGAAATGCGTGTTGTACTATCAGCGTCCGGAAAGTAGTTTTCTAGATAACACGCGCCATCCCCACACGCACCCGTAGAACAGGCGCCAGGCGTCAGCCTGGAACGTATGGGAAGAATCTCAGCCGTTCATAAGGTGGGTCTCACCATTGAGATGTGCTCACAAGAAAAAAAAACCGTAGACTGGCCTCAAGGAGAGGACCACCTTGTGCACGGTTCAGATATCATAGATGCTATCTAAAGAGTGAAAAGGATTCGCGGTACACAGAAGGGAAATAAAAAACTTATTATGACCCATCGTAATGTTTATTTTCCATCCAACTGCTGAGGATAAAGGGATGAAAAACAAATATCAGCTTGATCAAAACTTTTGTGGCCCACGGGAAGTTTTTAATGGTTAATAACCACTGTTTCATTTAGTGTGGTCCACCTGAGATCTGATTCTATTTGATTTTTGGTCTCATTATCTAAAATGATCTTTTAAAACGGATTGACAGAGTGGATATACTGTACATACATATATGTGTCCCCACCATCAGGGCCGGGCCACACCTAATCCGCTCCTGTGAATCACCTGAGGACATCCCAATATTCAATTTTGGATATACTTGAAACGGCTTTTGAACATCCACTGCGTCAGCAAACGCGTGGAAGGTACGCATAGCGTCCTGCGCGTATGAAAATGTACACTTTTTAATGACTAGGATTCATCACACTTCAAGTACGAATTCATAATCCATACCGTTAGTAATATTCAATACAGTTTATATATTATATAAAGTATAATATTTTCCATATTAATATAACTCATCGTTTAAAATTTTTATATAAAATGGACGGATAGTAAAAAAAGTAGCAACGGTCATTATTCGATAGGAAATATGGAAAATTTTAAAGATTTTAAATCGTTTTAATATTATATATTTGAAACTACAATCCATTGAAGCTATGTCCAAACTAGATAAACGGTTTCGATCACTAATCCATGTAAAGAATTCTGCTAGTTTGTAAATTTAACGTTTGCTAATTCGTCGGACAAAAGCAATTTCTCCGCGTGCGAACTTTCAACAGGCGTCTGCTACAATACATCGTGATGTATTATAATAGAATAAGTCTGGATTGTATCCTTGTATCTAGGTGATTTTTGTTGATCTAAACTGTTGAAATGAGAAATAAAAATATGATGTTAGTTTATTCGAAAATATTGAAGATTTTAATATCGGAAAATCTTAGATTGTTGTCCCACAAAATAACGGTTAAGATGACAGACATATTAAAAATAAAAAGTATTTAAATTATTAAAGATTAAAATTTTGAAATATCTTATGAATTGTGGTTTCCATCATATAAACGGTTCAGATCAATTATAAACTCGTATTGAAGACTACACAATCTCGACGTATCTATAACAATACGTGGGAGCATATTGTAGCAAACCTTTCCCATTATATCCTGATAGACAGGTTGCTACTCCCACACGTACCGCATAAATCCCCGCACACGCACATTTACACGCAGCAGACGTGCCAACCTGGAAGTTTGTGGAATATCAGAGCGATACATCAGTGGGTCCCACTGAAAATATGACAATGTGAAAGCCATTACACTTAAATACGTGTCTAAGGCCACACACGTACGTTGAATTTGGACCTTTGGTATATTGCTTTTAAACGGTTATTTATTTTCAGGTATGGTGTCCATTCTGATGAATGGATCAACCTGAATTTTTTTCTCACAGTCACGCATCCAATTGGAGCCAGATCAATCCCGATCAGATGTCTCGTACGCAACCTTTGGTATATTGCTTTTAGAAAAAAAAAAAAAAAAAAAAACCTTATTACGGTACTTTTTTTTAATTGTTTTTTAAAAGGCTACCATGTGGACCCATACAATTATCATTTTCCACTGCATTCATGACGAGCGGTTGGGTGGATGTATAATTAAATCGGTCCATAACTTAGGTGGGCCACACTTCACCACTTATGCGAAAGGACCAATTCACTCTCATCCATGATACGGGTGGACTACATAATTGAAATTAGTATACTGAGTAACGAGTTTTCCCTGATGTGTCCCACCCGAATCATAGATGGCCCTCAGTTTTAGGATGCCGGGCTAAATTTTGGCATGTAATTTGGAGTGAATTTCATATGATTATCATGGCGTGGCGTGTAAAATCACAAGTTGTTTATGACCATTTTCGGTGCGACATGGACCAATAAAAGGACACCACAGGTTAACATTACGAGGCTAATATTGGTCGGAATCGTACTCTCATCTGAGAGTGAGTATCTTCTGTTTAATTTTCCTTACGAGGTGACGCGTTGTATTATAAATGTGAAGATGCAAACCTTTGTGCTTGTCATGGGAGAATAAATTAGCAATGCTATGTGGTCATGATTATCATGTCAATTAATAAGGTAGCAAGCCCAATTTGATTATAAGAAATTTGCTGAGAGAACATATCTTATCATGTATTCGGCAATGACACTCTCAATAAAGTTATCTCCTACGACGCTTCCAAAATAGAAAATCTTTTCAAAGGCGTTCAAATATTATGTAACATTCGAAAAGGTTTTGAATATTGGGAAATCGAACCAATATCCTAGTGAATTCGATTTCAATAGGCCCAACTCAAGAGAGATGGACACATTAGCTAGTTTAGGTCCCAAGTTGTGGTTCAGTAAAAACCAAGAAAATGGAAAATTAGATCTGACTTGGTCCAATAACAAGTTGGTATCAAGTGCCAAATCCCACTGGTATCCCAACCCATCGGGACTGTCCATATCTTGAAGAAGAAGAGCATGAAGTGGACCATCAAATGAGTGGTTATGATTAGTTTCAAGTCTAAGATCAGCCCTTGAGATTCTATGATCTTGAATCTTGACATTTCCAAGCTTGATTTTTAATAGGCCACGAAGATCTTTGAAATGGGACCAACTATGAAAAGAAGATTTAGGAAGCTAGTACTTTCAAAACCGTCTAAAGCTTGTTTTTTTAAATGCAAGTCACTAGTTCTAGATCCATTTGGGAGATTCCCATATCTAGAAAGTGTAGAAGATCCAGCATTAGTAAGATAATCTATAAAAGTGCTATAAAAAGAGCACACAAATAAAGGCTCAGAGCCATACACCAAACATATCTATCTAGTTTACATTTATCTTAGCATAACTTATCCTAGTTCTAGCATACATCGATATTGCGTGGAGACTTCTACTATAATATCTTAGGAGTATATTTAAATATCCCCATCCTTAAGTTGTAGGACTATAATTAACCAAGTTACGATTTAGTTGATTATATCCATTTGGTTACATCATGTTGACCACCCACCTCAATTATCTATTTCAATAGATGACACAAGTATTTATTTTATATTTTCATTTATTTCATTTAGTTGAATAACACTTTGTCAATTGTAAATGGTCATACATTTCAATATTAATAAAATTGGTATTGTTAGCTTTCTTTTATTTATTTGTACATTTTTGTTTATTTAAGAAATATTGAGTTGAAAGTACTGTTAAAAGAAAATGTTCTTAAGTTTATAAACTCACATCTATTATCATAAGGCAAATTGAATCAGTTCTAAAGGGCTAACCCTCATCCTTTCACAAATCACCTGAATGTTGAGCGTAATTGATTATTAAGAGGATAATTAGATCCCATGTCTAGTCTCAAATCTATCCATCTCAATATAGGGGAACACCATTGATTCAGTCAAATCTTGAGTTAAGTAGACTTCTGACAAGCCTCCACTCCTCTACCCACACATGAAAATTGAATATATGCACTCCATCACACAAGTGACCCAATTTCATTGAATTGGAGCCAGCAAAAGTCAACACTGCTATTTTTTTTATTTTTTTTTTCTTACCCTAAATTAAGATTACTCATCTAGGTCAAAGTGAATTTTGCATACACATCATGATGAGTCTTATAAAAAAAAATCAAGTCTCCTCACTCTCCAATTACAAAGATTTTATATATATATATATATATATATATATATATATATATATATATATATATATATGTGTGTGTGTGTGTGTGTGTGTGTGTGTGTGTGTGTGGAAATGGTTTTATGCCATCGAGCCTATGAGAACTTTCTGTTAGGTCAAGTTATGTGGGCTCCAACGTGATACGTGTCAAACATCTACCCCATCAGTCAGACGAACCATTCCATGATAGGCCTTGGGCTTAAAAGTCAAGTTAATCGATGACTTTTGTGGGCCACACCATGTACAAAAGTTGAGAGGGGTTACTCTCCCGTTAAAATATTCATAATCATTTGTTGGGCCCATCGAGGTGTGGTTCACAAATCCAGCCCATTCATTATGTGTGTACCACTTGGATGAGGTGCCAAACCAAATTTAAGATGTATCCAAATTTTAGGTGGGCCCTACCAAGTGCTTTTATATGTTTTAGGTATGTTTTTACATGATTTTAGATAGTATGACTCACCTGAGTTCCGTATATGGCTGATTTTTGGATATTCCATTATTTAAAGGGGACTCATCAAATGCACAGTGATGATGTTCAACACGCATCACGATGGAGCCCACGCAGCTCGATCTCATGGGAAGTTCCCATGAGCTCGACCACATTGAACCATATATATATATATATATAAAAGAATTGCATAAGAGGCCACTCCTCTTAATTTTGGCAGGGTCTCACCGTGATGTTTACATAAGATTTTACGTAAGGTCCACTCCAATCATTGGATATTTAGTCTTGTATTAAGCTCGTGTACAAAAATTCAGGTTGTGTGGTGATTAAGAGGGCTACACTAAAGTATTTAGGAAAGAGTCATCCACCCTTAATTTTTATAGGCCAATCATGATATTTATATAGAATCCACTCCAACTATTAGATTCCATACAAATCTTTAGGAACTCCGATAAAAAATCATATCCATTTGTGATTTGCATGAGCCACACTAATGAAAACAATTTAGAGAATGAGCATTGCCCTATGTGCTTTTCTAATCGTGTGGTTCACTAGGGTAATTAACAAAGCTGATTTTTAACACTTATCTTAACATGTGATGTCACACCTTATGGTCAGGCAGATTTTAAAATGGCACTGTGGTCGAGTCTAGGTGAGCCACCCACCAACTTGCTGACATGGTTACGGTAAGGGAAGGAAGTGCAGTGATAATTATAACCATTATTGAGGTACCTTTGGAAAGTCTTTTTTAAAAAAGCACCTGAATGTAAACTCCATATTAATTACATAGTTTTTCGTAAAATTTCATTTTTATAATTGTGACATCTCTCAGATATCTCACCATTGTAAAATGTTCAGAATCGTGTCCAAAATGACTTTCGTGTGCTGTGGCCTTTGCAGTGCTCTAAATGACTATTTTGCCCCCAACTTCGAAAAAGGTGCCCTTGCCTGGAAGCGGATTGGCTGGTGTACCACACACCAGCTCCATAGCTGATGCAGGCACCTGTCGTGCGAAGACGAGCGCTGATGCTCCTGGAGCTGGAGCTCCATGTTGCACTAACGTTTCAAATGATATCAAAGTTACGTGGGCCCCACAGTGATGTATTTATTATATCCACACCGTTCATCCATTTTTCGAGATCATTTTAGAGCATTATGCAAAAAATGAATCATATCCAAAAATCAACTGGATCACACCACAACTAGCAGCTGGGATAATGATTTTCACCATTAAAAATTTGCAGGGTCCACCATAACATTTATTTTCCATTCCAATCTATTCATAAGGTCACAAAGACCTGGATGAAGAGGAAAAAATTTCATATTGATCCAAAACTTCTGTTACCCCTAAAAGGGTTTCAATGGTAAACGTTAAATCCCCCACTGCTTTTTTCAATGTGGTCTACTCGATAGTTAGATCTGTCCTATTTTCCGTTTCAAGCCTTAAGACGAGCTCACCAAATGGATGGACGGTTTGGATCTAAAACATACCTTATGATTAAACCCACATAACTTGTTGACGTCAGTACATCAGCTATATAGTTGGTGAGTGGTACACCAGCCAATCCGCTTCTCCTTGCCTGTACGTTTGTCCTAGGAAGCGGATTGCATACTGAGTAGGGGTGCACATGGGTTGGTTTGGTTTGGTTCCGGGGTGAAATTGGAACCGAACCGTTCCTAATGGTTCTACAAATTATGGAATCGGAACCTGACCATTAGTAGCATAGAACCGAACCGTGAAAAATGGTTCGGTTCCAGGTTCTGGGCTTCAGTTAGACAATGTTCTGATTTTTTTTCTCATTTTAGAGTTATCTAATCAATGGTGAGGCCCATCATTTAAATGTTTTGGATCAGTTGTGAGCCATGAAATCTAAAATACTGGAGTAAATGTGTCTTCCTTCTTCAAAATCAGCAACAAAAACTAAAATCAGCAAGTAGTATATACAATTTGCCCTGCCTTCCTCACAATCAGCAACAAAAACCAAACTAAAGAGAGAGTTTCATTGATTGCAACTCTCCTAAAGACAGAATATAAGTTTAATGTACCATACAATTGCTATTGATATCGGCGGGATATGAGAAATCAAGAAAAGTTCAAAAGGAGAGACGGAAATAAGAAGGTTTATTACTTCTCATTTGTGATGAATCATCACCAAGCAACAACCTTGCAACTTCATCAAGTGAGACTGTATCTGCCTGATGAAATCAAAGTGCGTGGAGAGAGGGCAGGCGGGGGCGGCAACAGTCGGGCTTTTTAAAGTAAAGGTTTGGATCGACGGTTCGGATCTACGGTTCGGATCAACAGTTCGGTTCACGGTTCGGTTTGATTCTATAGGGCCTTAAATCGGAACCGATCCGTATCCAACGGTTCTCGAATTTTTAAAACTGGAACCGGAACCGGTGCTGTTTAGAACCGGACCAAGCCGAACCGATCTAACGGTTTCGGTCCGGTTCCACGGTTCTGACAGTTCAATGTGCACCCCTAATACTGAGTAACTCAGTAGTATTGAGAAAACTCTGTTGGGCCCACCGTGGATGTATGTGGCTTTTCTATGCTGTTCATCCAAATTTTCAGCTCATTTTGAGGGTTGATCCCAAAATTGAATCATAAACAAAGCTTAAGTGGACCACACCGCAGGAAGTAGTGGGAATAATGATGTCTACCATTGAAACCTTCTTAACGTTTAGGGTGATGTTTATTTGTCATCCAACCTTTTCGTAAGGTTACAAAGATATAGATGAAGGGAAAATATATGTATTAGCTTCGTATAAAACTTCATGGACCTAAGAAGTTTTCAACGGTACACATTCACTTCACACCGTAACCTCTGATGTAGTACACTTGAGGTTTGGATATTCTTAAAATTTGGGACCATAGCCTAAAATGATATGTAAAAACGGATGGACGGTTCGAATATGACACATACATTACAGTGGACCCCACAGAGTTTACTCAGTAAGCTTAGCTTGCTGAGTTAGTACGCAATCCGATTTATTGTCGAAGGTGGTGGCCACGCATGGGCCCGCATGTGCCTGTGCGTCTATCCAGGTAGGGTTGTGGTGATGCATCTATCCAACCAATTAAAAGTCCACATCTATAGCTAGGATCTTACAACATTGCATATTTTTATGCATGGACAATCCATGCTGTCCATTATATCTATTAGCCTCAATCCCATCCCATCTGCATCATGTGGTGTGACCTACATCCGTTTTGGGTGTGGCTGATTTTTGTTACAATAGCCAAAACATAAGGTTCTCAGCTTATGGACGGGACAGATTGAATGCAGGACCTACATCATAGTGGCCCCATACATTGTGTTATGGAGTACGCTCGTTCTACAAACTTTGTATTGAAACCACCCTCATTTTTAAACTTGAAGGAGCAGTTTAGATATCTGGATGCTTTAAGTTGCAGGGGACTTTCATCTGAAAGTATTTTCGGCCCTACAGGAAAGTGACTTCTCACTAGAGCTGTTAACAGGCTGAGCTTGGGGTTGGCCTCCACCTGAATTTTGAACTGTCTTGGGTAGGGCTGTCAGGCAGGGCCTATTCAAATTTTTTATTTTGACAGGCTCGAGCCTAGCTCATTGATAGCCCTACTTCTCACCCTAACCCATATGAAGTTGTCGGGAAGTTTTGCTTGTAAGTGTCTTATAGGTTGTAATTGACTAACAAGTGAATTTGTTTACCAAACATAACCTATAAATCACTTCCCGTACGGGGCTTATAGACATCCAAATGACCCCTAATAATTACTTAGAAATTGTGAATATCACATACAAGTCCAAAAAATCTGTTTAAATTTATCAGCTTAGATGTATCATGAACAACGAATAAAGTTCATTTTACAATTTGAATATTAGATAGATGGACATTTGTTGGACAATCAAATAAAATTATCCAATGATCCTTTAAAAGAAAAGTCCACAAATGAGGTTAGGACAGTTTTATGGATTGATTTTAAGAATGTGACTTAGGGAAAGCGAGTCCTGTAATTTTGTTGGTTTTGATTGATTTATACAAGTGAGGGCCACACTTCCAAGTACACATGTATCATGCATTATATGTTAACAAATCATCCTCATCTCAGCCACAACTGCCTTCGAATGGTAAGCACATTACCTACGGCGATTTTAAATTTAAGTTTAATTTAAACATGTGGCTTATCTAAATGTTATTGTAATCTATTATATATCGATACATCATCCTCTAATGGCTCAAGCTTTTAGAGTAACCAGTTGTTTGACATGGTATCAAAACAAAAGGTCTTGTCTTTGAATCTCGAAAGTAGTGAATATGCCTCCCTAATATGTTCTCCCACAGGGGGTTGTCAATAGTATGAGTTGTGAATGTCCCTCCACCCTTGCCCAGTACTTTCCCGTGTGGAGTTCTGCCCTATACATGCGGGAGAGTGTTAAAGTTACTTGATATACATTGATACATCATCCTCTAGCGGTTCGAGCTCTAAGAGTAACTAATCGTTTGACAATAAATACAAAAAGGATCTATGAGATCCAAATAATTTGATTGGCTTCATATATATCATTTCCCTTTATGGTATCAGAGCGATAGAGGAAAACTTGTCCCTTTTTTTCTTTTTTTTTTCAATCTTGACAATTTGTAACGGTTCGCTCTTTCTTCTAAGTGGACTACTTGACACCAACAGTCCAGATTTCTGAGCATGATCGAATCGCACATTGCCCACGATTGACTTGACCATCCCCCCAACACGATCGACTCAGGATGTCTCCGCCGATCCCCGATCAAATCATATATATCATATTCCCTTTATTAGACACTATCCATCAAATACATCACATTCCCTTTATCATACACTGCCTGATGATCACATAGCTCCCATTCCTGTTGGAGCTCACAGTTTTGCCAAAGTGAAAAAAGCTTTGCTACTCTATTGGAGTGCAATGGATGATGAACAGACCCTTACACATCACTTAGAAATTGAGCGTGGAATATAAGGGGGCGTTTGGTGCATAGTTTCAGACCGGGTTGGGCGGGATGGAATTGCATTTGGTCCTGTGCCAATTCCACTCAATGTTTGGGAAGAATGGAAAAGCTTGGAATTAGATTAGATGGAATTGCATTGGGTCCCGTGCTAATTCCACTCAATGTTAGCAAGTTGTGTAGGTCCCACCATGATGTGTGGGCTATATCCACACCGTCCACCCATTTTTCGAGATCATTTTAGAGCATGGGCCAAAAAATCAGGTAGATCTAAAGCTCAAGTGGACCCCACCATAGAAAGCAGCGGGGATTGAATACCTACCATTGAAAACTTCTTTGGGGCCACATAAGTTTTGGATCTGCCTCATTTTTAGGCCCATGCCATAAAATGAGGTTACAAAACAGATGAACGGTTTGGATATAACACGTGTTATTCTCAATACTTTTCAAAAGGATGGTGGGTATATCCATACAATGTACTACCATATTACAAACATAGCATGGAATTAAGCTTATCCCTATTATGGACAATTCTTGCCTTACGTATTAATTACGTTTTTTGAATCCCATCCCACCTAATCCTTCCCAATACCATGCGCCAAACGCCCCCTAAAAAAATTGAACCAAACCGTTAAAATTGTTGGTCCCAGTTTACAGTTACAATCAACCAAAACATTGTGCTCCTTGATCAGACAACCATTCGATTGGTGGACCTTTATCGAAGGGTCAAAAATGAAAATGTCGAACTGTCCTATTTTAACATACTAGCGTCCATGATTTCTAGTTTGAATTGTTCTAGGAATCTGATTTTGGAACTGTGACTTAAGACAGTGAGTTCCGTAACTTTTTTACAAGTGATATGTACTGGTTTTTGATAATATTTTAAACCTTGGTGCCCATGAAGTGTTGTACATGGCCAACATATTAAATAAATCACAAATGGCATTTTGTCTTAAAAATTTCAACAGTTCATGTGATGACACTGTCAGGAAGATGATACAGTAGAGCCCCAATAACAGGAGGAGATGCGGCAAGGTAATGTGCAAATGGGGTCCATCCATATGTAAGGTTCTCGCATGGACGAGATAATCCTTAGAAAATGTAATGGATAGGATTGCTTCATGGTATAAACTATGAATCCCATCCATCTTATTCATGGTTATAAAAGTTAGGTAGAAAACAATAACAGTTGAATGAACCATAAAAAAGCTGATAGATGAAATTGCTTGGTGGTTTTTGTGTACTTGTTCTAGGGTCTATTTGATAATTGGGAGTTCATAAAAAGAAAAAAAGAAAAACTATAATTATTAGTATTTTCTCTTGTTGATTTATAGAGGAATTCATGACTTCCATATGTAAGAAGTATACTTTTTTACTTAGTTCTCAAATACAATATTCAAGGTAACTCTGGTGAGATGAAGTAGAGATTTTCTACTTTTATATCAAACTTATTACTTAGAATTTATTTTCCTATAATCCATGTCTCAGTAGTACTTTGAGAAATAATGATTATAAATTCTTTCAATTTTCATAGTTTTATGCTTATCAACTTTACCCTTAAAATATAACCTATTCATCTCACTTTCATTTGGCAGAATGGATTTGCACGTATTTGCGTGTATTAAGTGAAAACTCATGCTTTAATATTAAGAATTCAGAGAAATCATTTGGCAGTATGGATTTGGAAGGAATTAGAATTGAAGGTATCTGAAATACACAAGATTGCTATGATTTAAAGGAATCAAATGCCTTTGTATTTGAAACACACAAGTTTGCTATGATTTAAAGGAATCAAATGCCTTTCTTGGTTACTTTTCAAAGCCGAGACGAGAGTCATATGTGTAACAAATGTGCCATTAGGTTACTAATATTTAATATACGTGACACCTTGTGATTCCCCAAAAGAATCAAGTTATTCCTTACATCACTAAAAATTACATTAATAGAAGAGTTGAATGGTGTAAACACTGGTCATATAAAATTGAATGTTAAAATACATCGATTAGTTTATGCTGTGAGGTTTGGAATTTTGTTAATTTTTTTTATCCTATACTTATGGCCCACCTGAGGTTTGAAATTTAACGGCCTTATTACAGTTACTTTCTTAGATACTTATATGCTTACACTACTTTGATATGTTAAAGTCAATTTGGTAATTAAATTTAAATTCATTTAAATATAATACAAAATTTCAATATATTTTTATTTTTAAATTCTTATTTAAATTTATTTAAATATATTACAAAATTTCAATGTATTTTTTATTTTTGAGTTCTACTTTTTTAAAGACAAGTTTTCAAAACAAAGGTAAATTCAGAATTACTATAATTTGTGACTTGTAATTTAATGCATTTCAACTACAAGCTAGGCCATGTATGAGTGGATTCGATCAATACATCACTCTATCCTGTGTTCTAAGGATCTACGGCTCATGGTTCTTCCATCTCTCGCATTTTAAAAATGGATGGGTGGTTTTGTCATTTCAAATGAGAGGAGGAAAGCGACCCATACCTGGCAGCCAAATCGAGGGGATTTTCACAAAAAATGTAAATAAGAGGGGGTATTTGCAATTATCCCTCTTTCTTGTTAAAATGGCCAGAAAGTGCAATTCTCTGATCTTATGTCCCCGCAATTTAAAAAGTGGAAACGCGTTTTTGAAGATCGAAAATTGGTCCCATGGATGGGTAATCCAGATCGTTGGTTTGTCGTAGGCCAATGTAGATTCCGCTAAAAAAAAATATTTCCATGAGAAAAATACTAACCACTCGATACATGGTCCACATATCCACGGTATATAAAATTAATAAACCAACTTTCAAATAAAAATAAAAATAGGTATTAATAATGGACATCAATTCGAGATAGGTGAGAAAAATAACCAACGGTCTGGATTTCCAAAAGATCGGCCTCACTTGTCAAGAATGAAAAACACGTGCATGGAGTATTACCAAAAGGGCCGCGTATAAAAGGCTGCTTATGTCCTTTCTCTTCCTTATAACGGGAGGGAGGGAGAGGAGGGATATTTTGGTGGTGCGCTAACTGCTAAACTGCGCAGCGGAGAGAGAGAAGGCGGGTTAGTGCTAAAATACACAGGGGGTGAAAGATGTCGACTCTGAGCGTTCCACCGGTGCTTACATCGCCTCAACATGACGCCGTCCAACTCTACAAAGCTTTCAAAGGTTCTCTCTCTTCTTCAGAAATGCTCATGTCCAACCGGCTGGATGGTAAGTTACCGTCCAACGAGCAGATACTTTCCCAACGGTCATGTATGTGCAACATCCAACCCGTCCAAATGCTGGGACCACCATGAGGTTCACCTAGTGCAAAAATCAGACACATGCACTCATCAGGTGGGCCAAACCATAGAAAACAATGGATAGCCATCGGTAAAAAAGAAGTACATGTGTGGCTCATCAAAACGGTTGATTTACCTGATTTTTGTGCAAGGTGATCCTCATGGTGCAGCCAACCTTTTGGACGGTTTGGATGTCCAACAAACATGATAGCATTGAAAGTGTAAGCTGATTGGACGGTAAGCTGGCAGTCAGGTTGTACATGATCATTTCTCTTTATATTTATGTATTTATTTTTGAGTTTATTGTTGTTGGGCGTTGAGAAGTTAGCAGAGAGATGTATTTTTAACGGCCGTTATGACGGCCGTTATGTCTTTTGGTTCCTCTCCCGCAAAGGGAGCGCGACCGGAACCAGGGATGTGGGTGGGAAACTGACTGTATGGCCCACCTCAATGTATGCATTGTAATCCACACCATCCATCTGTTTTGCCAGCTTATTTTAGGGCATGGTCCTAGAAATAAAGGAGATATGAATTTCAGGTGGACCACACAACAGAAAACAGTGCTCATTGAATTCTCACCATAAAAAACTTCCTAATGTCCACAATGGTTATTGAATATCCAACCTGTTGATAAGGTCACACAGACCTGGATGAAACAAAAAATAAATATCAGCTTGATTCAAAACTTTTGCGGCCCACAAAAGGTTTTGATGGTCAATAATCACTGTTTCCTGTTGTTTGGTCCACGTGGAAGCTGTATCTGCTTCATTTTTGGGACCATAACCTAAAATAAGCTGGCAAAATTGATGGACGGCCTGGATATACAATGGATACATCGAGGTGGGCCCTACAGTCAGGGTCCCACACACATCTCTGGTTGGGGGTAGAGATGGGCATTGAGTTAAGTCAGACCAAGTTAGGGCTGACCTGACTTGATCCAGTTTTGAAATAGTCTTGTCCCAAACTCGACCCAACATGGTTTCGAGTCCAGCATGCCTGACCTGATCCGAGTCCGGGTTTGGCTTGGACTAATCCGGACTGAGTTCGACCCGGTCACTAGTACCGAGTCGGGTTGGGTGCAGCGAGTATCCACAGGCTGAAATCACAACTCAAAACCTAGATTCACTTGCCAGAATTGCAACCTCTCCATCAGCTACACGACATCTGAAAATTGAAACATCAGATATGAGTGTTTTTTTAAAATTATTTTATTATTTTATTATTTATAAATATATATGTATGAGTCGAGTCAATACCGAGTTGGATTTCGGGTTGAGTCGAGTCGAGTTACTGGGTGACTCAAACTCGACTCAGTTTGAGTTCAGATCGGACGAAGTCAACTCGATACGGATCGACTCACCCACTCAGTTTGGATCGAGTCGGATGAGTTGAGTTTGCCGAGTTGAGGCGTCCTGTGCCCAGCTCTAGTTGGGGGTACAACCGAGCCGCGCTCGGGCAAAGGACGCTGATTGCATGGTGACTGGGTCCAGTGAACTCGACATGGCGGGATTTGATTGGGCCACGTGACGTTGTTAGAGATGGGACCCGGCAGATGTGGATTGCCTGTGACCCTGAACAATGAAAGCTCCTGTTGTGAGAAGCTAGGTGTGGCTTACCATGATGTTTGTGAGAAATGAGAAATCCACCTCGCCCATCCATTTTGCTAGCTCATGCTAAGACGTGAGTTAAAAATGAGGCAAGTTAAAACTCATGTGGGCCACATGACATGAAATCGCGGGTATTGAACCTATTGTTGAAACATTCATGGGGCCACAACACTTTTGGATCATGCTAATATTTGTGTTTTCAGTTCATCCTAGTGGGAATGATCTTATGAACAGTTTGGATGGCAAATAAATATCATGGTGGACCCAAGAAGGTTTCAACAGTAGGCATTTCAATCTCCACTTTTTCTTGTTGTGTGGCCCACTTGAGTTTTAAATCTGCCTCATTTTTGGGCTGATGTCTTAACATATGAATGGGGGCGGATTTCTCACAAATGGGGGTGGATTTCTCACAAAAATCATGGTGGGCTCCACCTAGCTTCTAACGGCAAGAACTTCCTGCAGTCAGGCGTTGTAGGCTTTTGGACTAATCGAGTACCGAACAACTTTCAAACGGAAGTGGATTGCCTAGTGACATCTTGGTGACCCAATGTGGTAGGATTTGATTGGGCCATGTGCTTTTGTTAGAGATGGGGCCCGGGTAATAACTTTCAAACATGCTTTGCATAGACCCTATCTCTGACAGTGGTAGGTGACCCAATCAAATCTTGTCATGATGGTTCACCAGGGATATCCTTGTCACTAGGCAATCCTCGTCCCTTTCAAATATGGAAGTGGATTGCCTAGTGACCTGACGTGATGGGATTTGATTGGGCCATGTGTTGCCATTAGAGATGGGCCCACACAAAGCATGTTTGGAAGTTGTTCGATCGAGTAGGCCACAGTGGCGCATGGCCCAATCAAATCTCATCACGTTGGTTCACTAGGGATATCCCTGTCACCAGGCAATCCACATCCTTTTCAAACGCGGAAGCTAATTGCAAGGTAACCTGATGTGGCGGGATTGCGGATCTATGTGAGATCTCATCATGATTATCTCACAAATCGGGGGCAAAGTATATCTTATGCGTACATTATTATCTTAGTGTGCATTTGCATTGCACATGCAAATTGGTATACCAACATATGTTCACACATTTGAATTATTTGATATTTAGAAAGACCATTAAGATTCCACTTGTACACTTGATTTCCTTCATAATGGATTCTTGGAAGATCTCTATTTTCTTCAAATTGGAGACTTACTAACAAGACTATACAACGCATCCATGTTTTCTTAGTTTGATATGAAATCAGGATTTTGGTAAATACAAATAGCATAACAAGATAGATATAAGATGACATTCAATGTTCATTTCGGACAATATGAATTGAATGTTATGACCTTTGCATTAAAAAAGGCCCATTTAGAATTTCAAAATGTGACGAATGATATTTTCAATCCCTACTCAAGCTTTTTTATAGTTTATATAGATGACGTTTTAATCTAATATATAAGTATAGATTAATACTGGAAACATCTTAAAATATTTTTGGAGATAATAACAAAAAATAGATTAGTAGTTTCAGTCCCAAAAATCAAACTATTCCAAACAAAAGTGTGATTTTTAGGACACTATATATACAAGGGAAAAATTATCCAAATAGAGAGAAATTTAGAATTTGCAAACAAGTTTCCTGATGAGATAAAAGACAATACTCAACTACAAAGATTTTTAGGAAGTTTAAATTACACAGAAGACTTTTATAAAGATTTACATAGAATATGTAAACCACTATATGATAGATTAAGAAAGGATACAAAAATCATGGACACAAGAACACACAAAGATAGTAAAATAAGTAAAAGTAAGAATTAAAGAGGTATTATTATTACATATATAATATCCTTTATATTACAAAATTGTAGACACAGATGCCTCTAATTTATGTTATGGCGGCATTTTAAAACAAAGAATATGTGGCAAAACATGAACAACTATTTAGATTTATTTCAAGAATATGGAATAATGCTCAGAAAAATTATAGTACAATTAAAAAAGAAATTTTTATCTATTGTTTTATGTATTTCAAAATTTCAAAGCGATCTTTTAAACCAAGAATTTTTACTTAGAATAAATTGTAAGAGTGCAAAATATGTTTTAGAAAATGATGTGAAAAATCTAGCAATTAAATAAATTTTCGCAAGATGGCAAGCTATTTTATCAATTTTTGACTTCAAAATTGAGTTTATCAAAAGAGAATCTAACAATTTATCCGATTTCCTTTCCAGATAATTTATATAAAGCAAACATGGTTGAAAAGTCGAAACCCAAGCAAAGATAATTATAGATTACCCAAAACTCCTCATCCTAGACTAAGAATATTCCAAACTCAGTTTACATCACCAGTAGGAACTGCAACAGGAACAAGATTAAGACCTCTAATTCCCATTTCTTCTAACCCCTTTAGTCTATTACAATATCTAGAGCTTAGCCCTTCTTCAAGACCAGTTCAAAGCTTTGCAAAAGCTATTACAAGGGGAGCAAGTAGTTCAACAGGATCAAGTACAATCGTCATTTTCACAAGAAAATCTTTTTAATCTAGACCCTCAGTATATTTACAAGAAAGAAAATTTTATAGTTTTTTCAATAGAAAAAGAAGTGTAAAACAAAAGTATTTTTCAACTATTTCAAATAATATTTCTATCAGAATGGCACTGGCCCGCAACCATTGGTTCCAAAATACAAGAATTTTATGAATTTATCATATTTGACATAGAATCTTGCATTTTTACCCATTTCAGATACAAGAAAAACCCTGACAAGATTACTCATTCGAAATGTCAAATAATTAAAGTACTTCATCTTTCTGATTGAAAACAAGAACCCCATACTGCAAAATAATTTTCTACAAATTTTAATCCTCCTCATATCACCTATTTTGATTACCAAGATGCATGGATTTATACTTTTTTCAAACAAAATAACAACTTAAGTCATTCATGGTTATTCCATTTCACCACTATGAATACTTTAGAATATCCCTTATGTTTTGCAAAATTTTGTAACTATTTTGGACCAGATATTAAAAATCTTCCTGCTCTAGTACAAGATGGTTATTCGTATTTCTTAGATAAATTTATATTTATAGACAAGCAAGTCCAAAATCTCCATTTGATCACCGTTTTTTACTCATATCTCACTACCATGGATTTTGATGTGGAAGTACCACATTACTACTATTAAGCCACTTCCAAAACCAGAATATTTAATTCGCAAGTTTAAAACAAAATAGTGGAAATGAGTTAATTATGATAGAGTAAACAGAACAACAATATAAGATCTCTTTCAAAAGAATGTACAAATTTGTAAAAGATCAACAGTCTTAGAATGCAAATTCCTAATTTCCAAAAGCACAATTCAAGCAAGATGAGTAGCGGCAAGAACCAAACAAGAGTACAAAATTTTTTTATGTGAAGGAAGTTGAGAGTTAGGATCAGATGATGAACAAGAAGTTTTTAGCACTCACTATTTACAACAAAATGAAGAAGCTATATATAATCCGTTTGAATCTCTACAGTAGCAAGACCATGATATGAGCTGACTTTGTATCCGAAGCTACCAAAAAAGTTGAGAATCATTGTAGCAAAACAATTGTAGCAGCAATAATTGGAAATCACTATAGCAAATGATTGTAGTAGTAATTATTGAGAGTTCCTGTAACAAGGACACTGTATAAGATCATTGTAGCCGACAAAAACCATTATAACAATCACTGTAGCAGTTACTGTTGTTAGAGTTGGGCATCGAGTCGAGTTAGACTGAGTTAAGGTTGATTCGACTCGATCCGGTTTTGAAATAGGCCTAACCCGAACTCGACTTGACTCGGTACCGAGTTTAGCATGCTTGAACCAATCCGAGTCCAGGTCTGGCCTGTACTCATCCGAACCGAGTCCGACTCAGTCAAAAGTACCGAGTCGGTTCGAGTTGGCACCGATTCAGAGAGAGAGAGAGAGAGAGAGAGAGAGAGAGAGAGAGAGAGAGAGAGGAGGGTGGTGATGGTTGTTGCTGGGCTTGGAAGAGGAGGATGAAGGAGGGAGAGAGAATTTGGGATCGGATCAGGATCGAGGTCGGTGCGGTGTATAGAGTTAGAGATACTTAAAAATTAGGGTTTTTTATTATATATATACTCGAATCCGAGTCGAGTCAGTTTCAGATTAAGTCGAGTTTGACCGGATTGAGTTGGGTCGAGTTACCGGGTAACTCGAGCTTGACTTGGTTTGAGTTCGGATTGGGTGGAGCCTACTCAGTTTGGACCGACTCACCCATTCGGTTCAGGTCGAGTCAGGTATGAACGAGTCAGGCGAGTCGAGTCGTCCCGTTCCTAGCTCTAACTGTAGTAGTGAAAAAGACAAGACATCTACTGTAGCGAAGAAAACGATAAATCCAGCGCAACGTTCCGGAGTCTTCCGGATTTGAAGATGGTTGGAGTCCACGGATTTCAAAGCTTGTAGAATCCACTCCATCTCTATATCAGAGATTGAATGCATCTCGACAGACTATTCCTTCTTCCTCTTCCCTCTCTCAAGATTGCTTCCAAAATTAGCCTATACTAACCTTAAAATACTATATTAGGAAAACCAGACTCCAAGATAATTAGAAACTTGTAATTTGATTTCGAAGCATATTTTGTAAGTATTTTGTTTATTGTTAAGCTTGTAATTTCTTCCAAAAATTTTAATCCAATTTAGACTATCTGTTTTCTTATTTATTTTCTTATTCGTTTTCTTAATCTATCTTCTCCTTTTGATGCTCCTTCTATCTCTGAAATTAATATACCTTATAATATAGACACAATTTCAATAAAAATAAAGAAACAAATAGTGCTCATAATTTACTAATAAACTATTTATAGTGTTAGTGTTTGCTGCTGTTGATGTCGAACTTACTTGTTCTTCTGATTTTAAAGAGCTATTACTATTAGTACGAAATAGTTTATCCATCGTACCACTATTTGGAATACTATTCAGAGACTATATTGTTCAATTTTGGGTACCTTGTGGCACACCGGCATCTATTAGCCTAAAGCTATTATGGGTCCACACCTTAGAACAACAATTCAATCTGACCATTGATTTTGAATAGTGTTGATTATGGATCAACTATTTATAGTAAAATAGTAAATTGCCTCAAAAGAAGTACAGTAGTTCTATAATGAAAATTACTATTGTTATACATGAAGTATAGAAGTATAAAATATCGTAATTATGTTATAAAAGATATATAGATATTGTGGATAGTTTTACAAAAATTCGCTTAATGGAAGTAAATTGTTATCACATTCCGGGATAAAATTTCCTAAAGCAAACAAAAATTCAACATACATTATATTTGCTCTGATACCATTTTGGGAGGTTTCGGGTCCAGATGAGTCCAAATGACAAGATTTATTTTAAAATTATATTTATTCTTGTAAATAAATCTATTAGTAATATTACTAATAAAATTATAATTATGAAATCTATTGTATTTTTGAAAACATTATATGCAAATATAAACTAATCCTAATATTACTATGAAAATGTAGAGAAGAACTCCTAAAACAGTTATAATTATCATCAAATTTTTAAAATTTTTTTTTCTCAAAAACTAATAAGAAAATAGATAGTTTAAGCTGGATTTAAATTAAAAATTTTGTAAGAAATTACAAGCTTGACAATAAAAGAAATACTTACAAAAATATGCTTCGAAATCTAATTACAAGATTCTGATGATCTTGGAGTCTGATTTTCCTAATAATACATGATTCTAAGGTTAGTAGAGTCTTGATTTTGTAAGCAATCTTGAGATAGGGGAAGAGGAAGAAGGAAAAGTCTGCTAAGATTGTGGCATTCGATCTCCTTATATAGAGGCGATGGACCAGATTCTACGAGCTTTGGAGTTCGCGGACTTCAACTGTCTTCAAATCTGGAAGATTCCAGAACGTTGCGCTAGATTTATTGTTTTCTTCACTATAGTGGATGCCTTGTCTTCTTCATTGCTACAATGATTGCTGTAGTGTTTTTTGTCGGCTACAGTGATCTTATACAACATCCTTGTTACAGTAACTCTCGATAATTGCTGCTACAGTTATTTGCTATAGTGATTTCCGATGATTGTTGCTATAATTATTTTGTTATAGTAATTCTTGACTTTTTGGTTTGGTTTAGATACGGAGTCAATTCATGTTTTGGTCTTGCTACTGTAGATATTCAAACGGATCATATGTAGTTTTTTCATTTTGTTGTAAATTGTGAGTGCTGGAAACCTCTTATTCATCATCTGATCCTAACTCTAAACTTACTTCACTTAAAATTTGTTTGTACTCTTTTTTTGTTCTTGCCACTGCTAATCTTGCTTGAATTGTACTTTTTGGAAATTAAAAACTCTTGTTTTAGAATTACAGGTGTTTTACAAATTTATGGATTCTTCTGAAAAAGTTCTTGTATTATTGTTCTAGTTGCTTTATCAAAATTAACTTCTTTCCACTATTTAGTCTTGAACTTGGGAACTAAATATTCTGGTTTTGGAAGTGGCTTAATAGGAGTAATATGGTACTAACACTTCAAAATCCATGGTAGTGAGAAATAAGTAAAAAAGTTGATCAACGGGGGATTTTGGATATGCTTGTTTGTAAATATAAATTTATCTAGAAAATATGAATAACCATCTCGTACTGTATTTTTCACATCATTTTCTAAAACATATTTTTCACTTATACAATATATTTTAAATAAAATTTCTTGGTTTAGAAGATCACTTTGAAATTTTGAAATATATAAAACAATAGATAAAAATTTCTTTTTTATTTGTACTATAATTTTTTTGAGCATCATTCCATATTCTCGAAATAAATCTAAATAATCGTTCTTGTGTTTTGTCACATATTCTTTGTTTTAAAATGCCACCATAACATAAATTAGAAGCATCTGTTTCTACAATTTTGTAATATAAAGATGTATGTAATAATAGTAGCTCTTTAGTTTTTTTACTTATACTTATTTTACTATCTTTGTGTGTTCTTGTGTCCATGGTTTTGGATTCTTTCTTAATCTATCATATCATATATTAGTTTACATATTCTATATTTCTATGTAAATCTTTGTAAAAATCTCCTATGTAATTTAAACTTCCTAAAAATCTTTGTAGTTGAGTCTTATCTTTTATCTCATCGGAAAACTTGTTTGCAAATTCCAAACTTCTCTCTATTGGGAACCTGAGGATCACTACAAAACTGCATTAAGTAGTCCCTCAAGGATAATGACTTTTGGATTAAAAAATGCCCCATCTGAATTCTAAAAAATTATGAATGAAATCTTTAATCCTTTCAAACATTTTCTAATCAATTATATAGATGACATCCTCATCTTTTCCAATAATTTAGATCAGCATTGGAGGCATTTATCTGTTTTTTAACAGGTGAACAAAACTAATGGGTTAGTTTTATCTCAAAGAAAAATTAAACTATTTCAAACATCTATCAAATTCTTAGGATTCCAAATCACAAAAATATAATCACCCCCTATTGGTCGAGTAATCCAATTTGCAGAAAAATTTTCTAATGAAATAAAAGAGAAGAAACAATTACAAAGGTTCCTAGGTTGCCTCAACTATGTCTCTGATTTTTATCTAGACATAGCTAAGGACAGAAAAATCTTGTAAAATCTTAAAAAATCCAATAATGAAAAATGACAACCTTCTCATACTAATGCAGTAAAACGGATCAAAGAGAAGGTTAGGGCACTTCCCTATCTTAACATTGCAGACCCCGAATTTAAGAAAATTATTCAAACAGATGCTTCAGAAATAGAATTTGGAGGAATCATATTGCAAATCAATGATAAAAATAAAGAACAAATTGTCTTATTCCATTCAGGAACTTGGAATCAGACTCAACAAAATTATTCAACAATTAAAGGAATTTTTGTCTATTGTTAAATGTATACTTAAATTTCAAAGTGCTATTTTAAATATTTTATTTTTGCTAAAAATAAATTACAAATAAGCTAAAAGCGTTTTGGAAAATGATGTTCAAAACTTGTCTTCCAAACAAATCTTTGCCAGATGGAAAGCTCTTTTAATGATCTTTGACTTTGAAATTAAATTTATCAAAGGATCTTCAAATTCTTTACCTGATTTCCTATCTTTTGAATGTCTGCAAGGCCATAATGCCAAAAAACAAAAGAAAAACCAAAGTCCAAATTCCTTACGATCCATAAAAAATTATCAATCCGCAAAATTCCAATAGGTTTGCAACCCTTACCGCAGATGTCCGACAAAAATCATTGCAATACTAAGTAATTAGCGAAAAACCTCTGTTTGCCTTGATCAGGACCTCGCTTCAAAAACTCCTTATCAAATAATTGCAAAATTATACCCCCAAATATGCATTTTGTCCCAAAAGACTCTCAATTAACTCGCCAATTCTATGAATCAATCCTCATCCAAACCCAATCAACATATATAGCCCATACTAATAAATCAGATAGCCCCTCAGAAATAGTTTTCTCAAAAATGATTATTCTCAGAATAATTTCAACTGCAGATTGGGGCCCCGCTCTCTGTTAAAATAAATCTGTCTTCAGCCCCAAAGGAATTCAATTTCCTTTCAATTATTATGATTATCAAAATGCTTGGGAGTTTGTCATTCTCTCTCAAAATTCAACAAATTCTCACTCATGGTCTTTGAGTTTTGTTCCAAAATTCGAAAACATCCCAAATTGGTCCTCGCAAAGGTGGTGGGCTCTATTTGGCCATAATCTTAGCATTATAAGTTGGATCGAGTTAGGGATGACTTGCTCGATCCAGTTTTGAAATAGGCCCGACTTGAACTCGACCCGACACGGTACCGAGTCCAGCATGCTTAACCCAATTCTAGTCCTGGTCAGGCCTGGACAATCTAGACCGAGTCTGATCCGATCACTAGTACTGAGTCAGGTCGAGTCGGCACCGAGTCGGGTATCCATGGGTTGAAATCACAACTCAAAGCCTAGATTCACTTGCTAGAATTGCAGCCTCTCCATCAGCTACACGGCATCTTAGATCTGAAACATCAGATTTGAGTTTTTTTAAATATATATGTATGAGTTGAGTTTCGGATTGAGTCGAGTCAGTATTGAGTTGGATTTTGGGTCGAGTTGAGTTACTAGGTGACTTGAACTCGACTCGGTTTGAGTTTGGATTGGATGAAGTCAACTCGATTCAGATCGACTCACCCACTTGGATCGGATCGAGTTGGATCTAAACGAGTTGGACGAGTTGAGTCGTCCCGTGCCTATAGCTCTAGTTGGGGGTCGCAGCCAAGTCGCGCTTGGGCAAAGGAGGCAGATTGCATGGTGACTAGGTCCAGGGAACCCGGCATGGCGGGATTTGATTGGGCCACATGATGCTGTCAGAGATGGGACCCGGTGGATGCGGATTGCCTGTAACCTTGAACAATGAAAGCTCATGTTGTGAGAAGCTAGGTGCGGCTCATTGTGATATTTACGAGAAATCCACCCTGTCCATCCATTTTGCTAGCTCATGCTAAGATGCGAGTTAAAAAATGAGGTAAGTTAAACTCATGTAGGCCACACGACGTGAAACCGCGGGTATTGAACCTATCGTTGAAACATTCATGGGGCCACAACACTTTTGGATCATGCTAATATTTGTGTTTTCAGTTCATCCCAGTGGGAATGACCTTATGAACAGTTTGGATGGCATATAAATATCATGGTGGACCCTAGGAAGGTTTCAACAGTAGGCATTTCAATCTCCACTTTTTCTTGTTGTGTGGCCTACTTGAGTTTTAAATCTGCCTCATTTTCGGGCTCATGTCTTAGCATATGAATGGGGGCGGATTTCTCACAAATGGGGGCGGATTTCTCACAAAAATCATGGCGGGCTCCACCTAGCTTGTAACGACAAGAACTTCTTGCAGTAAGGGGTTGTAGGCGTTTGGGCTCAATCGAGTACTGAACAACTTTCAAATAGAAGTAGATTGCCTAGTGACATCTTGGTGACCCAATGTGGTAGGATTTGATTGGGACATGTCTTTGTTAGATATGGGGCCCGAGTAATAACTTTCAAACATGTTTTGCGTGAACTCTATCTTTGACTGCGGCAGGTGGCCCAATCAAATCTTGCCACGATGGTTCACCGGGGATATCCTTGTCACTAGGCAATCCTTGTCCCTTTCAAACATGGAAGTGGATTGCCTAGTGACCTGACGTGACGGGATTTGATTGGGCCATGTGTTGCTAGCAGAGATCGGGCCCACACAAAACATGTTTGGAAGTTGTTCAGTCGAGTAGGCCCCATCTGATAGTGGCGCATGGCCCAATCAAATCTCACCATGTTGGTTCACCAGGGATATCCCTGTCACCAGGCAATCCACGTCCTTTTCAAACACAGAAGCTAATTGCGGGGTAACCTGACGTGGCGGGATTGCTGATTTGCATGAGATCTCATCATGATTATCTCATAAATCGGGGGTATACATACATGCATTTCACTATGCATCGCTCCTATTGTGTGCACTAGCATAGTGGTCTACGTTGTGCGAGAAATAAATAAGCCTTTTAATCGATAAATGTTAGCCACTTTTGATGATGATGGCCAATCCAAATGTCTATGTATATACATTATCATGAAACAATCACATCCATATATATGAACACAAACATAAGAAAGTCTCAATATAATCCAATGAATAAATATGTGCATATGTTAACATTAGTCTGATGGGCTGCACAACGTCGAACAATGTCCACAGTCCACCTGGTGGATGGCTTGGATATTTGCCTGTATGCCATGTTGGTGTATGTGGTGGCTTGTGGACTAGTAGACTTGTACATGCTTGGGGCTTTTCAAGCTTGTAAACTATGGCTGCAACTTGGGTTCAGGTTAACCTGAATCCGACTTACCAAACCTGAGTTCAGGTCGCGTTTGGTTGGGTTGGGTTGACAAGGTCCTAGGATCGGGTTAGGGTCAGAAAACTCCAACTTGATTTGAAACTGGCAAACTGGGTTGGGTTCTGGTGGAGCAAATTCAGGTTGGGTTGGGTCGGGTTGGGCATAATCACATGTATTTGGGTTGGGTTTGGTCAGTTTTGGATTGAGCACAGAAGAATTTGGGTTGGGCACCTCAGGTTGTAATTTGGGTCGGGTCAGGTTGAGGGTTGGATCCTCTTGAGGTCAGGTTGGGCTCCGGTTGACCCTCAAACTGACCCAACCCATCCAAGTTGCACCCTTAAAAACAAGAGCAAACTGGAATTGTTATTTTGAGTTATCAACTGTTTTTAACCACTGGAGCATTTAGCTCATCCTACCATCTGCATCTCGGAGGATGAGCCCAAACTCCTAGTTTACCAAAATGAGGACGCAGGTGTGCAACATTGCCTCCAACTGCATTCCGGCACATGTCCAAACGGTCCTATTATCTGTCAACAGTTTTTGTGAAACCATTGCTTACTGTCAATTGCTATTCATTGATTTCTATGCAGGATTTGGCTGCGACACTGGAACAGTTGTTGATATCCTTGCCCATCGTGATGCAACACAGCGCGCTCTCATTCAGCAGGAATACAGAACCATGTATTCCGACGAGCTCACCAAGCGTCTCTCTTCAGAGCTTAGTGGTGACCTTAAGGTATTAATAATATTCCTTAAAGACTCAGGTGGCAATGTCCCAGATTTGGGCTGAGTTGCGGTTGGACCGTGTCCCCATTTGTTAATTGGTCCTGAAATTTAGACCCTGGCCCGGTCCTGTCGCCTGCGCCAAAAGCAGCATGAACAAGCCAAAGACCTAAGCTCTGCCGGGCTTCATTAGAAAAAAAAGCAGGGTCTGTTGTAGCCTGTGACGGGTTCTGTTATTATTCTCAAGAGGTCAGCCTGGTCCATTTCGAGCCCTAATTATTGCCGATGATTCCAGAAAAGAGAAATTCTAAGTATGTTGTGATTGCATTGTTCAATCATTTCTGAAAACTATGAATCAGCAACATTGCTGATTGGTGCCAATGCAGATGTAAAATGCTTCTAATGAAAAAGTGCCGTGCATGCGTGTTAGATGTGTGGTCCTCAACAAAAAGCAGAGATTCCCCGTGGGAAATGACAAGTTTGCCCTATTCAGTGTGGGTCCACATCTGATGTATGTATATGATGCTTTTTTATTGGGTCATGTCACAGGCAATTCATGTCCTACCAATGCATTTTCTTGCCAGCCATTGCTATGACCTGAAGTCATAATTTTCGATTATGCAGTTTTTTTTTTTTTTTTTTTTTTAATTTTTAATTATTTATTATTATTTTTTTTTTCTAAAGTTCAACTGCTCTAAATGTGTGTGTGTGTGTGTGTGTGTGTGTGTGTGTGTGTGTGTGTTAGAGAGCAGTTCTTCTTTGGATGCATGATCCAGCTGGACGCGATGCAACCATAGTCAGGCAGGCATTAACTGGGGATATCATTGATCTGAAAGCTGCTACTGAAGTAATATGTTCTCGGTCCTCATCTCAGATACAAGTATTTAAACAAGCATATCATGCAAAATTCGGTGTGCATCTTGAGCATGACCTCAACTTTCACACCAGCAGTGATCACCTGAAGGTCTCTCTCTCTCTCTCTCTCTCTCTCTCTCTCTCTCTCTCTCTCACTTTGCTCGCAGTCGTGTGTGTTGTTTAGCAATGTCGACACTATTGTAAATCACCATAGTTTCGACTTCTATGGACCCCACCACGACCCGTGGATGAAATCCATTGTCAATCAGACATGCCCTTCAATGTTTGGCCACGGGTCTAAAAATACCCCAATTCATAACTCACGTAGCCACACCATTGGGAAATAATTGGGAGGGGACCGCCCAATTTGATTCTCCGGAACTGGTATGTATCGCCCAATGCGTAACGATATTGTTTATGAATGATACGGCTTTATCAGCCCGAAATAGCCCAATACAGGGCGATGGGAGGCCATGTTGGTGATTTGATATCCGATACACCGATTTTAAACCTTGGTGAGGTCATACGCCATATACTTCTCCGTTTCCACACGCATCCCAAGCAAGCCATAAACTATTATAGTGTTTTAGAAGAGGGTTTCCTTCCATTAGTGAATACAAGTTTCCAACAAGTTCCCACAGCTGTCTTTGGCTTTTTGGGGGATTGGAGTTGAGACTTTGGTGGTTCAATCTAGAATTTTTTTGGCCTTGGGTGATGGAACCCTTGTATTTCTTACAAGCTGTATTTTTGGTTTGCCAGGGATGTGATACGAGTTTCACTTTCTGCTAAGGCTGATGTTCTGTTTCTCTGTTTTCTACTGTGATTTTTAATGGGAAAACACTTGTGCACCTCGCGTAGGTATCTACGGGGATAACTTTCTCTAATGCAGGGAATTGATTTTGACGGGCATGAAATCCACCCATCAACTGGTACACAACCACCCCTAGTTTGATCTGCAACACTCAGGTGGACCCTGGTTTAAAATTACAACAAAAATTCTTGTGGTATGACCTGCGTGAGTTTTGGAATATTGAGATTTTCGGGTTATACTTTCATCCTGATGAGGCACATCAAATGAATGGATTGAGTGGCATATAAACACCATGGTGGGTCCTACATAAAACTAAAGGTAGACGTCCCATGCCAACTATTTCCTATGGCATGGCCTATCAGAGTTTTGGATCATTATGATTTTTGGATTCTAGGGTGAAGATGAGGCAGCCTACCTTATGAATGGGGGTGAATCTCATCAAAGTTCGACCCATGTGGTACTTAGTTAGCTGTAGATACCCGTTGATGCAGAAATCTGGACATCCCCCTTTTGACCACTTGATACTTGTAAGAGAAGACAGATGGAGACCCTGGCTGTAGCAGGGGACCCTCCGATGCCAAAGTTAGACAGGCAAACTAGGTCTAGTAGAATATAAGGTTTAGGGTGCGTTTTCTGCGTTGGGTTGTGTACCTTTCCCCATTGGAGGTGCTCCTATTTACAATTGAAAGGGGGCGGTGGTGTAGATGGCGATCTCCCTGTTTAGTAGGTGCGTATTGTAAAGGGATTTGTATTCCGAGCGTATCGCGAATATCTTCTGAGATCTTCAGCTGAGATCTCGGACAGAGCCGTGTCGCGGTTATCTTTCGAGATCTTTGGTTGAGATCTCAGACAGATCTCTTCGATAAGATCCGAGTAGTCGGGATCAGAGGAAATATGTAGTAAGAGGTCTAGGTCGAGCATCCAAGGTGTGGCCTATATAGCCATTCCGAAGGGTAGTTTTCTAACTTAGATTCTCTAGTGAGTCGTGGTCGAGTTTCTCTTAACATTAGGCAGATTACCGACCTGCCGACCTGCCCTTCGAAGTCGTGTCCGAGCACTGAGACCAAGCTCCTTAGTAGAATATAGACGAAATCGGGGATGACCATCCTCTTCATCTTACTGTACGGGGCAGGGTTTCCCTGAGCGTAGCAGCTCAGGAGTCTTGCCTCGTGCGGGGTCGTACCTTAGGAGCCTTTACCAAGAGATGTTTCGAGCAACAACTCAAAAATGGATGAGACCGTGGAAGGGCTCGACATTTGATGGAAGCGGAGATACTTCATCTTTTGATGATGGCCGAGCTCGAGGAGCAGGTTGTTTCCCCAGCAGTTGATTACTTCTTTCTGACCGTTGAGGAGCTTCTTGGTCATGACTGGCGCTGGTTGATCACTCGAAATAAATAAATAAATAAAGAGTCTCCTTTCTAGTTTGTAGCTGTACAACAATCTGAAAATTCGACCCATGAGGCGCACAACGGTAGATACCTAAGCAAGATTACTGTTAGGTACATCTTTCAAAAAAAAAGTCCATTTTCTAGTGTGTAGCTGTACAACAATCTGAACATGCTATTGTGCGGGTGTCGCTTTTTGGATAGGTAAGCTCACTTGAACCTGAGTGCTGACGCAAAGACAGGCTATGATTGAAGAATGGGCTTGAATTTATTATTATTATTATTATTATTATTATTATTATTATTATTTTTGGGTGTCTGGTTTTTAAATATTACATTCTGTTTTTCCCCAATAATGCTGTAGTTTTTTCCTTTTTCTTTTCCTTCTTCGTGCAGTTGCTGCTTGCTTATGTAAGCATAACACGCTATGAAGGCCCAGAGGTTGATCGAGCAATGGTAGATAAAGATGCTAAGGTTCTCTATAAAGCTGGGGAAAAGAAATTGGGAACAGATGAGAAGACCTTCATTCACATTTTCAGTGAACGGAGCAGGCCGCATCTGGCTGCTGTTTCTATTGCTTACCATCACATGTATGGCAACTCACTCAAAAAGGTACTGTCCATATGCTGTTTTTCCTTTTCTCTGTATTGGGAATCTTTCTTTTCCTGTACTTGGGCAAGGGCCTTCTTATGTTTGATTTTCATGTTAGCAATCTTAAACAAATCTGATCTTTTATAGGCAGTCAAGAGCGAAACATCTGGACTTTTTGAGGATGCACTCCTGACTATCCTACGATGCGCCGAGAATCCTGCCAAGTACTTTGCTAAGGTACTATGATCCAGTTTTTGTCGGGATTTTTTCCTGTATCGGGAAACTCTATTTTCACCTTCAACATGGTGGATGCTTAATATCAACTTTGAAAGTTCATTTAAGGTATTCCATAACAGGAATGGCCAGCCATGTGACTGTTATGATTCTAGCCGTATGGCCATTATGGCCCTATAACACTTGATTTTTTTGTAAAGGAAAAGATGTGTCAGCCATGTATTGGCCCATTACAGGCCCATATCGGTTTGGCCCCCCCCCCCCCCCTTTTTTTGTTTTGTTTTGGGCATTTCAGCCCTGTATTGTGCGGGTCCTAGTGTTACCATTACGAACAGCTGTTTCATAACCATTTTTTAATACCTCGAATTTTTGTCAGGACAGCTAATTGAGAAGTGTAGACTTTTTCCCTGTGTCTTTAGATGGCGTGGTTTGAAAAATCGTCCAATTCAACTTGGATCTCATTAACCTTTTAAGAAAGAAAGAAAAAAAAACAGCCTTGGATTTCAATATCATCTGAGTTGTATTGGTTTTGGTGCAAAACGAAATGAGTCGCCACGTTGATATGGGACCAACATGCTACTGAGTTATACAAGTTGGATTGAGTTGGAGTGACCAATGCGAGTCGGCCTATGAAAGTGCTACTTAAAATCTGCGAGCAGACTATGAAAGTGCTTCTTAAAATCTATGTTGCATGCTGAGTGAATTGCTCCAGTCCTTGCTAAATATCATGGCAAATTATATTTGGATGTTGAGCTCCCATTACCTTCATGATAGAAGTTGCAAGAATCTTACATTAGGAAGGCCCCACTTTGTAGGTGACCTGGACCAAGAATCAGGCTGGCCCACACACTAGGTGGGCCACACTTATGTTGAATGTGGATCATTGGTAAATTCTTTTAAACCATCCATTATCACCGTATGTGTGGCCTAATTGATGAGGTAGCAATGTTGATTTTGGGTCAGATCGGCTGCACACCTAATTTCATTATTCAGAAGTCCCACACATGCTAGGCTAGTGTTTGTCCACGTGTAGAGGTGCTCGTGGGATTAGCAAAGCTCATTGTTTGAACATTTTGGTAGAATAAGAAATCCGTTTGATTGTGATTATTGCATCATGGCTTGCCAATGGTGGCATGTTATGAATGGACGGTCCAGATTAATGACCGGCTGCACCACATGTCATGTAAAAGCTACATTGCTAAGCGAAGGTGCATTCATATACGCACTACCCATTGTTTCAACAGGGCATGTGTGCGAGATCTAAGCCATCCGTCCATCAGGTGGGTCCCACTATGTAGATGCCCCTGCTGAAAATTCAGGCAATCCACCCCGTCAACAGGCCTGTAGTTGTTCAGCCAGTTGTTAGCTACCCATGAAATTAAAAAACTCCATGATCCATTGCATGATTTTTTTATCAGCTTTTCCACATAATCATCAGAAATCCATCATATTCGGGTAAAATCCATCGGATTCTGTTTGTAACTTAACCTTCTCTCTTTGAATTTCACAGGTGTTGCACAAGGCGATGAAGGGTATGGGAACCAATGATACAACCCTTATAAGGGTAGTGGTGTCAAGGACTGAAATCGATATGCAGTATATAAAGGCAGAATACCAGAAGAAATACAGAAAGCCGTTGGGAGATGCGATTCACTCAGAGACGTCAGGCCATTACCGAGCATTTCTCCTTGCCCTTGTGGGTCCAAACCATTAGGCAGATGCTAAGGTATGGATCTTCACCAATCATGTAATCTTGGATGTAGAGTTTGTTGTGATCTTTCCTTCTCTGAATGTTTTCCTTGGGTGGATGAAATTAAAAAAAAAACAAGGTTGTTTGTGTATTGTGTATTTTGCGTTACTCTATTTTTACTGGCACTTTCTATACATGCTACTGTATTGAACTACATGAATTGAATCATGGACCCGACACATGAGTATGAGCACACCACACACATACAGGTTTCGGCCCAACAAGTTGTCTTGGCTCATCTGCATTGTGTCGATTCAGATGGGTTGGGGTGATTCGGATTGAGCCGGCCCGTGCCGATGGTTTAGGATCTGTTTGAGGCCCATTGCAACCCATGTCCATCAGGTGCGACCCCATGTTTGGCCCTGAGGCAAAAAATCAGGCTAAGTCACAACAGGGAATGATGGGAAAGGACATCTGGCATAGGAGAAACCGGATTTTGTGAGCCCACCATGGTGTGTATATGCCATCCAACCTGTTCATATGGTGCACCTAAACCAGGATGTAGGTAACTCCCCAACAAACTAAGCCTATCCAAAACACAGGTGGGCCAAACCACTTGAAATTATCGGTTGGGCATGTTGTTACATTGTTTCCTATGGTGAGAGTTTTCTGTTAGCCTCAACTTGGGGGGATCCATCTTGGTGGGACGCACCTGATGAACGGTTTGTATGCCATGCAAACATCATGCTGGTTCACAAACAGCTCGACGGTAGCCTAAGTCACTATACTGGATGGTCTTGATTGAGGTGCATGCATTCGGTTTTCTCTTGTTGTGTGCATTCCTTGAATAGGTTTGGGCAGGAGGCCTCATTAGCTAATGGTGTAGATCATTGAACCAGGTGGGCCACTTGTAAAAAGGGTCGCAACTGGGTGGACCTAATTAGACTTAAGTCATGGTGCAGTCTAAAGCCATGTTTGGTTGCCACTTAAAAATGATTTCATCTCATTTTAGTAACAGTAATTATGTTTTAGGTGAGGATTTTGTTGAAGATTAAAAATAATCTTACTAAGATATAGTTATATAAACTAAGATCTCTAATACATTTATTGTTGACTAAAGTGCAGTGAACTCATTTTTTATGTCGCAGCCAAACAGGGCCTAATTCGTTCATTTTGCTCATAAACGAGTTTTTTCATGTCCACATTTGTATTCTCCCCATCTAAACGGGCCCTAAAGAGCTCTGGAACCAAACAATGGAGAAATAGCTGTTCCATTCTTCTAAGGAATCTACAGGGATTTTTCATGTCCACATTCAGATTCTCCCTATCTGAACATGCCCTAAAAAGCTCTGGAACCAAACAACAGAGAAATGACTGTTCTGAGGATTCTATAGGGGTTTTTCATTTCCACTAGGGGTGTACACTGAGACAAGCTGGTCTCAGCTCGACTCGGCTCAGCCACTAGCTGACCCCAGCTTGAACTTGGCTCGGCTCGGTCCTTGAGCCTGACTGGCCAGCTCGGCTCAGTTCGGTCAGCAGCTCGGGCCAGTTGGAGCCAAAATTGAGCCTCTGCAGCATTTTCACAAACACATGCAGTGTACTTTCAATTTCTCACTGTATGTAAAACAGAAGCAAGTATTTCATCAAACTGCTTATAGGCAACATCAAAATCAAGGAAAAATAATATTTGTTTCGTATACATACCCCTTCCTTGCCACTAGATGACACTTCGTTGAGTCATTTCATCAAACACTTGGTGAGCAACATTGATATCAAAGTAACTGAGTCACTGAACTAGTTCGATCCGAGTTTGATTCGAGTTGGGGTTTGATCTGAGTCGAGTTGAGCTTGGGCAAGCTCGAGCTTGGTTCGAAATTTTTTTTGAGCTCAAAAAATTAGCTTGACTCGGCTGGAACTCAGCTTCGAACTGAGTTGAGTCAGAGCTTTTTCGAGTCGAGCGAGCTTACCGAACATGCCCTAAAAAGCTCTAAAAAGCTCTGAACATGCCCTAAAAAGCTACAAGGATTTTTCATGTCCATATTCAGATTCTCCCCATCTGAACATGCCCTAAAAAGCTCTGGAACCAATCTGAGGATTCTATAGGGGTTTTTCATTTCCACACTGGATATCTAAACAGGTCTTTAAAAGCTCTAGAACCAAATAATAGAGAAATAACTGTTCCATTTTCTGAGGATTTTGTGGAGGTTTTTCATGTCCACGCTTCGAGTTCTCCCTATCTGAACAGGCCCTAAAAAGCTCTGATCCAAACAACAGAGAAATGAGTGTTCTGTTTTCCGAACCAAACAACTGTGAAACAGTGTGGATACAGCCCACACATCATGGCGGGACCTACACAACTTGCTAACATCGAGTGGAATTAGCACGGGACTAAATGCAATTTCATCTAATCTAATTCCAAGCTTTTCCGTTCTTCCCAAACATTGAGTGAAATTGGCAGGCGACCAATGCAATTCCATCCTACCTAATCCCATCTAATACCATGCGCCAAACGCCCCCTATAGGATTTTTCAAGTTCATTTTCAGATATGGAACCAAACAATAGAGAAATGGTTGTTCCATTGGAGTTTTTCATGTCCACATTTAGATTCTCCCTATCATAACGGACCCTATAAAGCTCCCGAACTAAGCAATTGAGAAATGGCTGTTCCATCTTCTGAGGATTTTATAGGGGTTTGGATTCTCCGTATAAAAACAGGCCCTAAATAGCTCTGGCTCAGGCCAACCATGACACAATCTTGTATATAAACATGGTAGGGAATTGTAGGGCCCATGGTATAGTGGTCCAAACCGTTCATCTGATGGCCCCACTATGATTATGTCCCAGTAATCTCTGATATTAGATGATACCGACCTTAGATAATGGGCCACAAATAGAAGGGTTATAATCATCCAGCTTGAAAGATTTCTGCAGATTCTGCAGTGAGTGCCATCAGCAATGGTTTGAAAAAGTGTGGATCATGGCACACGTGTAAGACTAAGATCCAGACCAATCATCCCAGTATTAGCTCATCAAGTCAAAAGTCCAGAACACTTGTATGAGGGAATAGCACATAAAGAAAATCACCAATGGCTGATATTTAACATAAGCATCTGGCCACCTGATGAGTGGACCAGCAGTAGACGATCCTTACCTCTGATTCGTTCATACCTGTTTGAACCATGGTAACAACTCATCCTTCTCACATGTGCCATCTGAACCATCCAAGTGTGGAAGAGACTTGATGGAGCATATCTTTAGGAATACAATGATCAAGAAATCCTGACCGTTTGATTTGGAAGAAACAGAACTCAGATCACCACATGGGCACTTAAACACAAGACCTTAGTGTTGAATCCACAGTCTGCTAGTACCAGAGTTGTACACGAACCGAGTTAACTGATTCACTCGACTCGGCGCTTGACTTGACTTGGCTCGAAACTGGGTTTGAGCAGCATTGAGCTGATTTTTTGAGCTCGAAAAAATTTTGAGCCGAGTTCGAGCTATACGGATCTCGACTTGAATCAACTTGGAACTTGACTCGGTTTGAATTGATTTGACTCCGATTCAGTTCACTTGTAAATATTCTATGTTTATATATATATATATATATATATATATATATATATATATGGGAAAAGGTACTATGGGCTCGACCTCACGAGTCCGTCCCATGAGGTCGAGCTGTGTGGGCCCCACCGTGATGCGTTTCGAACATCTACCCCATTAGTCAGATGCACCATTCCATCATGGGCCTAGGTCTCAAAAATAAAGTCAATCCGTGACTTTTGTGGGCCACACCAGATATAGAAGTGGGGAGGGGCCGTGCACCATTAAAACAGCCGATCCGAGTTCGAGCTCGGGTAGCTTCTGGCTGAGCCAATCTGAGCTTGGCCAAGCTTGACTCGGCCTGTACAACTCTATTACCGCTAAGCCATGAGTAGGTTCCCACCAATTTTTAATCCTTGAAGCCAACGTAGGGTGCAACTTGGTTCAGGCTCAACCTCATCCTAACTAGCCTAACCAGCAAACCCAACTTAACCTGACCAACCCAACCCAACCTAACCTGAGATGGGTTAGGTTAAGGTCTTGGGTCAGGCCATGGGTCCGGGAGATCAGATAAGGTCTTGGGTTGATCCAACTTAATGGTTGGTTGGGGTTGGGCTTTGGGATGACTCAACCTGACCTGACCCATCCAAGTTGCACCCTATGCAAAGGGCAGCTGCATGTACCATCTTGAGCCTCATGGACAACAAATTGAGGTGGTCCTGTAGATTATAATTCTAACTTTTAACTATTTGAAGTGTGTTTGGATTATTAGAAACCACAGTAATGTAGACTAAAACTCACATTGTTACTGCTTTCCTTTGATTGGATACAACCAATTGTCAATTTACTGAAATCCTTTGGAATCTAGCCATGGCATGAATGGGCCCAGTTGGGTTGATGTAGCACAGTTTCGTCGGCCCCTATGCAAAGGGCAGCTGCATGTACCATCATGAGCCTCATGGACAACAAATTGAGGTGGTCCTGTAGATTATAATTCTAACTTTTTACTATTTGAAGTGTGTTTGGATTATTAGAAACCACAGTAATGTAGACTAAAACTCACATTGTTACTGCTTTCCTTTGATTGGATACAACTAATTGTCAATTTACTGAAATCCTTTGGAATCTAGGCATGGCATGAATGGGCCGAGTTGGGTTGATGTAGCACAGTTTCGTGGGCCCCACCATAATGTTTATATATATATATATATATTTGTTAGCTTGTTGCACACTTCACTGTTAGTGACCTGACTAGGGAATTGATACCAAGGCCTCATTGTTGAAACGAGGTATCTTCACTCAGTCTACCTCTTGAGGTATGGACCAGGGTCTATAATATTTATGTTATATCCACACGGTCCACCCCTCTTATGTGATCATTTTATACAATGAGACATACAAATTCGAAATGGACTACACAACAGGTAGTAGAAGGGATTGGATGTCTACAATTGAAAACTTCTCAAGGTTCTTAGAAGTGTTGGATCTTCCATATTTTTTAGGACATGCTCTAAAACGATATTGCAAAATAGATCGACAATGTATATATATAACATATATGGATAAAATTATATCTAAATGCATTTAATTAATGAAAGTATCTTACATGTTCCACAGTGGCCCACGGAGTTTAGCCGGTACGCTATAGCATCGGCAATCCACTTCGCACTGACGGCAATTACGAGAAAATGGTCTGGAGCTCTCACAGCCTTACAATGTTCCTAATTGCATTCGTTTTTCAGGCAGTTTAATCGATTGATCTGAACCATCCATTAAATCTAAAACATATTTCTTAGACTACCATACAAAAAATGCAGTGATAGATTACCAATCCATTATTGATTTAGCTTGATTTTCTCTAGCAATCATGGTGTTCAACTATAGGCGTTTAATCCCAACCTTTTATTGCGGTGTGGTCCACTTGAGCTTACTTTTTGACTAATTTTTGGGCTAATGTCCTAAAACGAGCCGGTGAAATGGTTGGATGGCGTGGATCTTACATTTACAAAGAAGTAGGCCCACCAATCTTTGCACAAAAAAAAAATGGTAGGAAGGGTGTTTTACAAGGGAAATCGGATTGCCTTTAGTAAACTCTGTTGGGCCCACTTTGAATGTATTCTATTTATAATCCATACCATCCATTCGTTTTTTCAGGTCATTTCATAGGTTGAGCCAAAAATTGAATGACATCCAAAGCTCAGGTGGACCATACCAAATGAAACGGTAGGAATACTAATTTTCACGTTGAAACCTTCCTAGGGCCCACAGTAATGTTTATTTGTCATCCAACATATTTATAATATCACACAGATATGGACGAAGGAATAACACAAATATCAGCATCCCCAAATAAGTTTTCAACGGTAGATGTTCAAGTCACACTGTTTCCTGTGGTGTGGTCCACTTGAACTTTGGATATTCTTCATTTTTGGGCTCAAGTCCTAAAATTATCTATTAAAGTGGATGGACGGAGTGGATAAAATACAAAAATTACGGTGGGACCCACAGAGTTTAAACGTAATGAGTTGCTCGTAGGCAAGTAGAAATGTCCAAACAACCGATAACGGCTTTTTACCTTTTTTAACTGTCAGTCAAAGTCAAAATCACCTTGTTTTGAAACATGTTTCTAATGGTCAAGCGCGGTAGAAAATTCCGTCGGACAATAAGCGATTATTTGGCTATAAGAGGCTTTTAGGAAAAAAATTAAAATTAAAATAGAAATTAATAACCCCCACAGAGATCTCCATCCGTGATATATGAGAAAAATGACCAACGGTCTGGATTTCCAAGAGATGGGCCCCATTTGTCAAGAATGAAAACACGTGCATGAAGTGCTATTATAAGGGCCAAGTATAAAACGAAGCAATTGCTCGAGGTAGGAAGAGAGAGAGCTTGCGGTGGTGCTGCTAAACTGCGCAGCGGAGAGAGGGAGGGTTGGTGCTAAAATACGCAGGGGGTTGAGAGATGTCGAGTCTGAGCATTCCACCGGTGCCTACATCGCCTCAACAGGACGCCATCCAACTCCATAAAGCTTTCAAAGGTTCTCTCTCTTGAGAGATGCTCATGTCCAACCGGCTGGATGGTAAGTTACCGTCCAACGAGAAGATACTTTCCAAACGGTCATGCATGTGAAAAATCCAAACCCGTCTAAATGCTGGGACCACAACGAGGATCATCTAGTGAAAAATCAGATACATCCACATATCAGTTAGGCCAAACCATGGAAAATAATGGTTAACCACTGATAAAAGAAGTACAGGTGTGGCCCACTATACCAGTTGAGCTACCTGATTTTCGCGCAAGGTGATCTTCATGGTGCGGCCTTTAGGACGGTTTGGATGCTCAACGGACATATAGTATGGAAAGTGTAAGCTGGTTGGACGGGAACCTAGCAGTCAAACGGGTTGTACGTGATCATTTCTCTTTATATTTATATTTACGGTCTTTCGAGGTTGCCGTGGTTGGGTGCGATCCCAGAACCAGCGATATGGGTGAGACCTGACCGTAGAACCCACCTCGATATATGCATTGTATATCCAAGCCGTCCATCTGTTTTTCCATTTTATTTTCGGGGATGTTCCAAAAAATTAAGAAGATACAAATTTCGGGTGGGCCACACCATACGAAACAATGTTCATTGAATGACCACCATTAAAAACATCCTAGCGTCCACTGTAATGTTTATTGAACATTCAACCTGTTGATAAGGTCATACAGACCTGCATGAAAGAGAAAACAAATATTGATCCAAAACTTTTGGGCCCACAAAAGGTTTTTAACGGACAATAGCTACTGTTTCCTGTGATGTGGTCCACCTGAAATTTTGATATGCTTAAGTAGTGGGAACACCGACTAAAATAAGCCAGAAAAACAGATGAACCGACCTAGTAGGACTTGCTTGGGCCACATGACAAGGTCAAAGATGGGGCCGGTGGTCGTGGGTTGTCTGTAATTCTGATAACATATTGCGGACCTGATGTGGCGAGATTTGATTGGACTATATATGGTTGTTAGAGATGAGGCCTGAGTATGTACTTAACAAAACAACTTTCAAACATGTTTTGCGTGGGCCCCATCTCCTGTGTGGGCCCTATCTCCAGTAACAGGATGTCGCCCAATCAAAACTCTCCATGTTGGTTCACTAGGGATGTTTCTGTGTCAGGATCGAGGCAATACTTGCCCCTTTGAAGTGGATTGCTTCTGACTTGGTGCGAATTTGATTGGGCCATGTGTCGTTGTCAAAGATCGGCCCACGCCCATGCAAAACATGTTTGGAAGTTGTTAGGCCCATCTTTGATAACAACACGTGGCCCAATCAAATCTTGCCATGTTGGTACAAGAAGAATATCCTTGTCACCATGCAACCCATGTCCCTTTCAAACATGGAAGCAGCTTGTTGGTGACCTGACATGGCGAGATTGTCGACCTTTGTGAGATCTCATCCTGATCATCTCATAAATCAAGGTGAAGTACATCCTATATGTACATGCATACTAGCATTGTGGTTTACAAATTTTTTTTCCCACACACACTCACGCACTCACACCCCCACACACTCTTGCGCACCCCCACCCAAGGGGTGCTTGAACCTATGGCGTATGTTGCATAAGAAATGAATAAGCTTTTTTAATCGATGAAAGTTGGCCATTTCTAATGATGATGGCCAATCTGAATATATATATATATATATATATATATATATATATATATATGAAATAATCACATCCACACATATGAATAAGAACATAAAAAAAAATCTCAATTATTCAATGAATATGTGCACATGTTAATGGGTTGTACAACGTCGAACAAGGTCAAAGCTTGATGCAGAGAATGACGTGTTGAGTTCGAACCGTCTTCCTTAGGGGGATAACTATTCTGAATTCACAGAACTTCTCTAGATTCCTCACAGAGATGCCTCGAATCCACAAGGAAAAATAAGAAAATAAAATAATTCTAAAAAATTCATAGATTGATTGATGATTGAAATAAAGGAACTTACAACCCTTTAAATGGGGATACAAAACCTTGAAAGAAGTTTCGGAATTAAACTAAAACTAAAACTCCTAGAAATCATGACTTACCATAAATAGTAAACTTACTATTTATAGATGGTTATGATTTTGACTAGACCTCATGGTTTTCTAAGCACTGTTGACTCAACTCCTGAAGCCCAACGGATGAAGAGTTATAATAAAAGTAAAACTTACTATAAAAAACGAAAATAAAATAGAAATTCGACTGTCGATCTAATGGAATCTCACAAATTCGGTATGCAAAACTCGGCGTAGAGGGTTGGGTGGCTAAAGTAGCTTGTCCTACCTCAAAATCATATATGGCATGTCATCATATATGGCATGTCGGATAACTCATTCCAGTTTGTGAGATACGCCCGTTTTAAGTTCTGATGGTCCGGATCACTCATGCCTCCGATCGGGCCTTTACCGGTCCATCTTGGCCATGAAATTATACGCGACCCGCTCTACATCAAAGGTCCACTTGGTGGATGGCTTGGATACTTTGCCTATAAACCACATTAGCATATGTGGCAGCTTGTGTACTAGCTTACTTGTACATGCTTGTGGGCTTATGAAGCCTTTAAAACTATGGCTGCAACTTGGGTTTGAGTCAACTTGAACCCGACTTACTCAACTTGGGTTCAGGTTCAGATCAGGTTTGGTTGGGTTGGGTTGTCAAGGCCCTATGAAATTGGTTTAGGGTTGGAAAACTCCAACTTGATTTGAAATCGGCAAACTGGGTTAGGTTCCAGTGGAGCAAATTCGGGCTGTGTTAGGTCAGTCTGGACACAACCTCATGTATCTGGGTCATCGTTCGGTTCGGTTTGGTTAGTTTAGGGTTGAGTATAGAAGAATTTAGGTCGAGTCAGGTTGAGGGTTGGATCCTCTGGAGGTCAAGTTGGGCTCAGGTTAGCCCTCAAATTGACCCAACCCGCTCAAGTTGCATCCCTACTTATAACTAATTGCTAGTTCAATGTTTTCTGTGCAGGATTTGGCTGCGACACTGCAAAGGTTGTCGATATCATTGCCCATCGTGATGGAACTCAGCGCGCTCTCATTCAGCACGAATACAGAACCATGTATTCCACTGAGCTCACCAAACGTCTCTCTTCGGAGCTTAGTGGTGACCTTAAGGTATTAATAATCTTCCTTAAAGACTCAGGTTGCATTCTCACTGATTTGGACTGAGTCACGGTTGGACCATGTCCCAGGTTGTCCTGAAATTTAAACCCTGGGTCAGTCCTTCACACACAATGTTGTGTTCTGCTCATTTCCATTTCAGGAGTAAACAAAAGTTATGTGTTCACAGAATTTCTACTCTGAGTAAGATTTCTGTGAAATGGACCTCTTCTGTGTTTTCATTGGAAGGAAAGAGTAGTTTGTATCAGAGCCAGTTCTGTTTCATGAGTTTGGAAATTTTACTAAGAGTTGCAATCCAAAGAATTGCGAATTATTTTCCTTGTTGCCTGAGCCCAATGCAGCATGAATAAGGCAAGACCTAAGCTTTGCTAGGATTCATTAGAAAAAAATCGGGGTCTTTCCAGGCTAGTGACGGGATCGGTTAGTATTCTCAAGAGGTTAGCCTGGTCCATTTCAACCCTTCATTATTCTTGATGATTCTAGGAAAGAGAATTCTCTATGTGTTGGGTGATCGCGTTGTTCAATCATTTATGAAAACTATGAATCAGTAATATTATTGATTGGTGCTAATGCAAATGTAAAATACGTATAATTGTAATCCTTGATATAGCCCAATGAAAAAGCATCATGTATGTATGTCATATGTGTAGTGCTCAGTGTTCACACCCCAAGTATAGGGTTATGATGTAGTAATAATCTCAGTCTTACCGAGGTCAAATCCACAGGGACCGAATCTTATATATAACCTGAAAGTAAGCATAACTAGAACTAGAATAAGATGTAATCTAAATCAGAAAATTTTAAGGGAATAATGGTGAAATCTTAAACTAAAACTTGCAAAATTTAAAAGTAGGAAACTAGGGTTTTAGAGGATCCACTTGTAGAGATCAGGGACATCTATGCTCGATTTATAAACATAACTGGAATCAGAGTCTTATCTTCATCTAGTTGGAAGATATTTCATTAAAAATCAATCTGAACTTCCTTTGATCCAGTTTTCAATAGAAGATATGTATGATAATTAGAATTGATTCCATCACAAAACCATGCCCATGAGACAAATCAAACAACATAATTAAGCCAATCCACAACCAATCTCAGGGATATGTGAATGCTAGGAATGATTTCATTATCCAACCATGTCCAAGGGGCAATGGTGAACAACAGGGTTCCCAAATTCACCAACCCTATAATGCTAAGAAAATGCTCAAAGCTATCGCAGATCCATTATAATTTAAGTCACAACAAACCATTAAAAACTGAAAGCATTCCTTATAATCAAACTAGAATCAAAATTAGTTCTTTCAACCATGGCAGTGGATTGTTTCTGACGTTGTTGGAATTTGATTGGGCCATGTGTCGTTGTCAAAGACCATGCAAAACATGTTTGGAAGTTGTTAGGCCCCATCTTTGATAACAGCATGTGGCCCAATCAAATCTCACCATGTTGGTACACCAAGAATATCCTTGTCACCATGCAATCCATGTCCCTTTCAAACATGGAAGCAGATTGTTGGTGACCTGACATGGCGAGATTGTCGACCTTTGTTGTGAGATCTCATCCTGATTATCTCATAAATCAAGGTGAAGTACATCCTATATGTACATACATGCTAGTGTTGTGGTTTACATTTTTTTTTTTTCCCTACACACACTCACGCACTCACACCCCCACACATGCATACCCACCCCCACACACTCTTGCGCACTCGCACCACAAGGGGTGCTCGAACCCATGGTGTTTGTTGTATAAGAAATAAATAAACCTTTTTGACCGATGAAAGTTGGCCACTTCTAATGATGATGGCCAATCCGGATATCTATGTATATATATTATTATGAAATAATCACATCCACACGTATGAATAAGAACATAAAAAAAAATAAAAAAATCTCAATTATTCAATGAATATGTGCACATGTTAATGGGTTGTACAACGTGTCAAAGGCCAACACAGGGAAGGACGTGTTGAGTTCGAACACCGTCTTCCTCAGGGGGATAGCTGCTCCGAATTCACTGAACTTCTCTACATTCTTCATAAAAATGCCTCAAATCCACGAGGAAAAATAAGAAAATAGAATAATTCTAGAAAATTCATCAATTGATTGATGATTGAAATAAAGGAGCTTACAACCCTTTAAATGGGGATACTAAACCTTGGAAGAAATTTCGGAATTAAACTAAAACTAAAACTCCTACAAATCGTGACTTACCATTAATAGTAAACTTACTATTTATAGACGGTTGTGATTTTGACTAGACCTCATGGTTTTCAGCCAAAAATAATAAGTGTCCAATAGACCTCATGGTTTTCTAAGCACTTTTGATGCAACTCCCGGAGCCCAATGGATGAAGAGTTATAATAAAAGTAAAACTTACTATAAAAAATGAAAATAAAATGGAAATTCAACTGTTGATCTGATGGAATCTCACAAATTCGGTGTGCACAACTCAGCGTAGAGGGTTGGGTGGCTAAAGTAGCTGGTCCTACACCAAAATCATATATGGCATGTTCGATAACTCATTCTAGTTTGCGAGATATGCCCACTTTAAGTTCTGTTGGTCCAGGTTACTTTGCCTCCGATCGGATCTTTTCTGGTCCATCTTAGCCATGAAATTGTACGCGACCCTCTCTACATCAAAGGTCCACTTGGTGGATGGCTTGGATACTTTGCCTATATACCACATTAGCATATGTGGCAGCTTGTATACTAGCTGACTTGTACATGCTATGGCTGCAACTTGGGTTTGAGTCAACTTGAACCTGACTAACCCAACTTGGGTTCAAGTTCGGATCAGGTTTGGTTGGGTTGGGTTGTCAAGGCCCTGGGATTGGTTTAGGGTTGGAAAACTCCAACTTGATTTGAAATCGGCAAACTGGGTTAGGTTCCAGTGGAGCAAATTCGGGCTGTGTTAGGTCAGGTTGGACACAATCACATGTATTTGGGTTACGTTTGGTTCGGTTCGGTTAATTTAGGATTGAGTATAGAGGAATTTGGGTCGGGTCAAGTTGAGGGTTGGATCCTCTTGAGGTCAAGTTGGGCTCAAGTTAGCCCTCAAACCGACCCAACCCACCCAAGTTGCATCCCTACTTGTAACTAATTACTAGTTCAATTTTTCTGTGCAGGATTCAGCTGCGACACTGCAAAGGTTGTTGATATCATTGCCCATCGTGATGGAACTCAGCGCGCTCTCATTCAGCATGAATACAGAACCATGTATTCCTCTGAGCTCACCAAACGTCTCTCTTCGGAGCTTAGTGGCGACCTTAAGGTATTAGTAATCTTCCTTAAGGACTCAGGTTGCAATGTCACTGATTTGGACTGAGTCACGGTTGGACCGTGTCCCAGTTCGTCCTGAAATTTAAACCCTGGCTCAGCCCTTCACACACAATGTTGTGTTCTGCTCATTTCCATTTCAGGAGTAAACAAAAGTTATGTGTTCACAGAATTTCTTCTCTTAGTAAGATTTCTGTGAAATGGAGCTCTTCTGTGTTTTCATTGGAAGGAAAGAGTAGTTTGTATCAGAGCCAGTTCTGTTTCATGAGTTTTGGAAAATTTACTAAGATTTGAAATCCAAAGAATTGCGAATTATTTTCCTTGTTGCCTGAGCCAAATGCAGCATGAATAAGGCAAGACCTAAGCTTTGCCAGGCTTCATTAGAAGATATGTATGATAATTAGAATTGATTCCATCACAAAACCATGCCCATGAGACAAATCAAACAACATAATTAAGCCAATCCACAACCAATCTCAGGGATATGTGAATGCTAGGAATGATTTCATTATCCAACCATGTCCAAGGGGCAATGGTGAACAACAGGGTTCCCAAATTCACCAACCCTATAATGCTAAGAAAATGCTCAAAGCTATCGCAGATCCATTATAATTTAAGTCACAACAAACCATTAAAAACTGAAAGCATTCCCATAATTAAAGACAGTTTAATTTACATATAAATCAAAGCATAGTAGTAAGCCCATCACACTACAGGCTTTATCTTAGCCCTATCTAAGAGGTTTAGCTAAAATATCTTAAAAACATAAAAGAAAAGGAAGAAAAAGACTAGAAGAAAGAGGGAGAAAACTCCCTAGCCGACCAGCTCTCTCTCTCCTTCTCTTGCTTTCACTCCACGTCCCAGCTCTACACCAGATGCCTCCACGCCTGCCCAAAGATCCACACGTCCTTGCCCCTTCACGTCCCATTCTCTCTCTCTTTTATAGCCCTCAGAGTCGGTCGAGTGGATTGAGTTGGTGCTGAAAGCATGCGCAGCAGCAACAGAAAAGGCGAGATGAGTTGCATTTGACGTGGATTTTCGGGACATGGATCATCTAATCCACCCATTTTGACACCATAAGAATATATGTGACCCCCTTCTTGAGACTTTTAACGGTCTGGATCATTGATCCGACCATGAGTACAATTGCACTACGGCCACAACGGCCGGTTTTCTCGAACGCATGTCCCTGCGAATTTTCTCGCGTTGTGAAGGTCGGTGGGCCCCGTAGAACTGTTTTCTGAGAAATCTGACCCGTTCATTGGATTCTTGGAGAAAATACAGTCGAAAAAAGTGGTTTTTATCGGGTTTGGTGTGGTCCACTGTATCAAACCAACTCGTCGTTCATCCTGCGTTTTCTGACGATCCACATGTATAAACCTGTATGGGGCCAAAATTACACCTAGACGAGGGTCATGACTACCCCAAAGACACAATGGACGGTCCAGATCATCGAGAATATGACAAGTGTGTCCCTCTGGTAAAAAACGAAAATCGGCGTGCGGACGCTGTCCGTTTTCGGGATTTTTTTGAGAAATCCTCGGTCAGCGCTTGCTGACCGAGTTCTTAAAAACCGGTGTGCGGCTGGAGCATGTGTACTGTGTACACGCGCTTCAAGCGTGGGGTCCACTGAGATGTATTCAGGAAATCTGATCTGTCCAACCTGTTTTACATATAATTTAAAGGGTTTAGACCAAAATTGAAGCATTTATAGATATCATACGGGCCCTAAATTAGGATTTTAGGTTCTAATCTATCCGTTGGGACACTTTCACAAGGATCCAATGGATGAAATTATACGTGTATATTTAATTTATGGTCCTGAGGCTATATATAAAGTTTTGAGTCGAACGAATGGTGAGAACTCTGTGATCTTGTATTCTTGATGATTTTCGGGCCCGTTTAATGTGAGTGGACTGATTTTCTCGGATCTCTGGCATGTAAATTCTTTGATATCAGTCCCCTGGGGTCCTTCCCTTGCCTTGATGACATCTAAGATTTAAATCCATGTTTTTAGTAGCCTTTTTCAGTCTAGGCCATTAAATGCACCTTGCACACAAATACGATTAAAATGGGCTGTTAAACAATATCATGTTCGTAAAATTAGGTAATAACTAGGGTCTAATATGCAATATTTAACCCTCAACACTTAGTGAAAAGATGAGATTTCCATGTGTGGAATGAACATTTTGGACATGGTTTGGCTAGTGACCCCAACACTAGCCATCTTGCTAGTGTCAAAGCTCAATGGTCCCCACCATGATCTATGTGTTTTATCCATGCCATCCATCCATTTTTCCAGTTCATTTTACGGCATGATTCAAAAAGAAAAAAGAAAAAAAGAAGACTGATCCAAATCTCAGGTGGACCACAACATAAGAAACAATGGGGACTAAACGCTTATCGTTGAAAACTTCTTGGGGCCACAGAAGTTTTGGATCAAGCTGATATTTGGGGCATTACAGTCGGCTCAGGAAGTTTTTAATGGTGGACATTCAATCAATATTCAATACTGTTTTCCTATTGTGTGGTCCACCTGTGATTTAGATCTGTCCCATTTTTTGACTCATTCCCTAAAATAAGATGGAAAAATGGGCGGACGATTGGATAAAACACATACATCATGGTGGGGACTATAAAGCTTTGACACCAACTAATATACTGATGTTGGGGTCATAAACTAAACCATGTCTGAACATTTTGTCCTTTTTATTACGTGCTGCCCATCTAACAGGCGCATGTGATACTTTTTCATTAACTCACAAGTAATTCACATCTTGCTAATGCATTGTCTTGCCGGCTATTACATAACTTAATGCAATGCTTTTGTTTTTTTCCAAGTTCAATTGCTTTAATGTAGCTTGTGTGTTTGTGTGTGTGTCTTAGAGAGCAGTTCTTCTTTGGATGTATGATCCGGCTGGACGCGATGCAACCATAGTCAGGCAAGCATTAAGTGAGGATACCCTTGATCTAAAAGCTGCAACTGAAGTAATATGTTCGCGCACCTCAACTCAGATACAAGTATTTAAACAAGCTTACCTTGCAATATTCGGTGCATATCTTGAGAATGATCTCAACTTTCACGCTACTGGTGATCACTTAAAGGTTTGTGTGTGTGTGCACGCACGTGCATGTTTATATGTGTTTGTAGGCATGCGCGCCTATGTTGTTTAGTAATGATGACACTATTGTAAGTCACCTTAGTGCCGACTTCTATGGACCCCACTATGATGTGTGGATGAAATTGTAAGAAAATGAACTGAACCAACAAACATATCCAAACCAAAAAAATATAAAAGATTTATGTGGTTCGGGATTGTGCCTACTCCGTGGATGAACCCTAGTTGAAAATACTAAATCTTAAAAGAATCACAACCCTAACAATATTCTAGTCATAAAAAAAAATCAAAAAAGAGTTTTTTAACGTAACCCTAATTCGACCCCATAAACAATATTTATACCCCATACATGGAAATGCCCAAAATACTCTATTTTGGCTGAGTCAGGTCTTCAGATCAGATCTTATACCATTCGGGTTGGGGGTGCTGCCATGGAACCGCCACGGGTGCAAAGGCACTCCAGACCCAACACAGGGAGATAAACCCATAGGGCTATATTTATAACTTTCTCTGCACCATTCTACATAATATAAGACATCTATTACAACAAAAACCACTTTCTATCAAACATGCCCTTCAATGTTTGGTCATGGGGCTAAAAATAACCCAATCCATGATTGAGGTGGCCACACTACTGGGAAACAATTGGGAGGGGATGCCCGCCTTAATTGCAGTGGGCCACCGTGACGTTTACATGTAATCATGTCCATTCATATAAACAACTAGCTTACAAGGTCAACTTCATATGCTTATAAAGAAATGGCACCATGAGGTCCAAGGTTTAGAGTATTGTCACAAACTAGTACACATCGCAAATGTGTACCAAAATCCTTCATGAACTATACGGCTTTATCAGTCTGTATTGGCCCGAAATAGCCTAATACAGGGCAATTTAGGGTCATGTTGGTGGTTGTAACTTTCTCTAATGTGCAGAAATGATTTTATGCGCATGAAATACACCATGTCTATTAGGTAACCTAGAGTTGTACACGAGTCGAGTTAGCTCAGTCAGCTTGCTCGACTTGACTCGACTCGGAAAAGCTCGACTCGCCTTGGCTCAAAATTGGATTCGGACTGAGTTGAGCTGGATTTTGAAGCTTGAAAAAGTTTTGAGCCGAGTTTGAGCTTGCCCGAGCTCAACTAGATTCGGATCGAACCTCAACTCGAATTGACTCGGATCGAATCAGCTTGGTGACTTGGTTATTTTGATATTGATGCTGCTCGCTGAGTGTTTGCTAAATTGACTCAATGAAGTGTTGTTTAGGGTGCGTACATTCTCCGTGGGATCAACTGGTGGTGAGGAAGGAATGGATACGAAACAAATCATTACAAAAAAAAAAAAAAAAAAAACTTTACGTTAATAGACTGCCCTCATATCTTTATTTTGATGTTGCTTGCCGAGTGTTTGATGAAATACCTATAAAGTGTTATTACTATTTTGCATTATATGAGAAATTGAAGATGAATTCTGTGTTTGAAAAAATATTGCACATGCTTGAACTAGCATGAGCTACTGACCGAATTGAGCCGAACTGGTCAGACAGGCTCGAGGATCGAGCCGAGCCGAACCGAGTTCGAGCTGGGGTTAGCTACTAGCCGAGCTGAGCCAAGCCGAGTTATGCCAAGCTCGACTCGGGTTAACTCGTGTACAACTGGTAAAAAACGAAAATCGGCGTGCGGACGCTGTCCGTTTTCGGGATTTTTTTGAGAAATCCTCGGTCAGCGCTTGCTGACCGAGTTCTTAAAAACCGGTGTGCGGCTGGAGCATGTGTACTGTGTACACGCGCTTCAAGCGTGGGGTCCACTGAGATGTATTCAGGAAATCTGATCTGTCCAACCTGTTTTACATATAATTTAAAGGGTTTAGACCAAAATTGAAGCATTTATAGATATCATACGGGCCCTAAATTAGGATTTTAGGTTCTAATCTATCCGTTGGGACACTTTCACAAGGATCCAATGGATGAAATTATACGTGTATATTTAATTTATGGTCCTGAGGCTATATATAAAGTTTTGAGTCGAACGAATGGTGAGAACTCTGTGATCTTGTATTCTTGATGATTTTCGGGCCCGTTTAATGTGAGTGGACTGATTTTCTCGGATCTCTGGCATGTAAATTCTTTGATATCAGTCCCCTGGGGTCCTTCCCTTGCCTTGATGACATCTAAGATTTAAATCCATGTTTTTAGTAGCCTTTTTCAGTCTAGGCCATTAAATGCACCTTGCACACAAATACGATTAAAATGGGCTGTTAAACAATATCATGTTCGTAAAATTAGGTAATAACTAGGGTCTAATATGCAATATTTAACCCTCAACACTTAGTGAAAAGATGAGATTTCCATGTGTGGAATGAATCTGTCGGACATGGTTTGGCTAGTGACCCCAACACTAGCCACTTGTTGGTGTCAAAGCTTTGTGATCCCCACCATGTGTATGTGTTTTATCCATGCCATCCATCCATTTTTTCAGTTCATTTTAGGGCATGATTAAAAAAAAAGACTGATCCAAATCTCAGGTGGACCACAACATAAGAAACAATGGGGACTGAATGCTTATTGTTGAAAACTTTTTGGAGCCACAGAAGTTTTAGATCAAGCTGATATTTGGGGCATTACAGTCGACTCAGGAAGTTTTTAATGGTGAACATTCAATCAATATTCAATATTGTTTTCCTATTGTGTGGTCCACTTGTGATTTAGATTTGCCCCAATTTTCAGCTCATGCCCTAAAATAAGATGGAAAAATGGACAAACGATTGGATAAAACACATACATCATGGTGGGGACTATAAAGCTTTGACACCAACTAATTGACTGATGTTGGGGTCATAAGCTAAACTATGTCTGAACATTTTGTCCTTTTTATTAGGGGCTCCGGATCTAACATGCACATATGATCCTTTTTCATTAGCTCACAAGCAATTCACATCTTGCTAATGCATTTTCTTGCCGGCTATTGCATAACTTAATGCAATGCTTTTGTTTTTTTGCAAGTTCAATTGCTCTAATGTAGCTTGCGTGTTTGTGTGTGTGTCTTAGAGAGCAGTTCTTCTTTGGATGTATGATCCGGCTGGACGCGATGCAACCATAGTCAGGCAAGCATTAAGTGAGGATACCCTTGATCTAAAAGCTGCAACTGAAGTAATATGTTCTCGCACCTCAACTCAGATACAAGTATTTAAACAAGCTTACCTTGCGATTTTTGGTGCATATCTTGAGAATGATCTCAACTTTCACGCTACCAGTGATCACTTAAAGGTTTGTGTGTGCGCGTGCACGTGCATGTCTATATGTGTGTGTAGGTGTGTGCACTTGTGTTGTTTAGTAATGATGACACTATTGTAAGTCACCGTATTGTCGACTTCTATGGACCCTACTATGATGTGTGGATGAAATTGTAAGAAAATGAACTAAACCAACAAACATATCCAAACACAAAAAATATAAAAGATTTATGTGGTTCGGGATTGTGCCAATTCCATGGATGAACCCCAGTTGAAAATACTAAATCTTAAAAGAATTACAACCCTAAAAATATTCTAGTCATAAAAAATCAGAAAAGAGTTTTTTGTGTAACCCTAATTTGACCCCATAAATAATATTTATACCCCATACATGGAAATGCCCAAAATACTCTATTTTGGCCGAGTCAAGTCTTCAGATCAGATCTTATACCATTCGGGTTGGGGGTGCTGCCACCGAACCCCCACGGGTGCAAAGGCACTCTAGACCCCACGCGGGGAGACAAACCCATAGGGCTATATCTATAACTTTCTTTGCATCATTCTACAGAATATAAGACATCTATTACAACAAAAACCACTTTCTATCAAACATGCCCTTCAATGTTTGGTCATGGGGCTAAAAATAGCCCAATCCATGATTGAGGTGGCCACACTACTGGGAAACAATTGGGAGGGGATGCCCGCCTTGATTGCAGTAGGACACCGTGACATTTACATGTAATCATGTCCATTCATATAAAGAACTAGCTCACAAGGTCAACTTCATATGCTTATAAAGAAATGACACCATGAGGTCCAAGGTTTAGAATATTGTCACAAACTGGTACACATCCCCAATGTGTACCAACATCGTTCATGAACGATACAGCTTTATCAGTCTGTATCAGCCTAAAATAGCCCAATACAAGGCAAGTCATGTTAGTGGTTGTAACTTTCTCTAATTTGCGGAAATGATTTTATGTGCATGAAATCCACCGTCTGTTAGGTACACCTAGAGTTGTACACAAGTCGAGTTAGCTCAGTCAGCTTGCTCGACTCGACTCAGAAAAGCTTGACTCACCTCGGCTCAAAATTGGATTCGGACCGAGTCGATCTGGTTTTTGAAGCTCCAAAAAGTTTCGAGCCGAGTTTGAGCTTGCCCGAGTTTGACTCGACTCGGATCAAACCTCAACTTGAATTGACTTGGATCAAATCATCTTGGTGACTTGGTTATTTTGATATTGATGTTGCTTGCTGAGTGTTTGCTAAATTGACTCAACGAAGTATTGTTTAGGGTGCGTACATTCTCCGTGGGATCAACTGCCCTCATATCTTGATTTTGATGTTGCTTGCCGAGTGTTTGATGAAATACTTACAAAGTGTTATTACTATTTTGCATTATATGAGAAATTGAAGATGTATTCTATGTGTTTGAGAAAATATCGCACATGCTTGAACTAGCCTGAGCTACTGACTGAACTGAGCCGAACTAGCTAGATAGGCTCGAGGACTGAGCCGAGCCGAGTTCGAGCTGGGGTTAGCTACTAGCTGAGCTGAGCTAAGCCAAGTTGTGCCAAGATTGACTCGGGTTAACTCGTGTACAACTCTAGGTACACCACCCCTTGTTTGATCCTGGCCCCAAAAATTATGCTGGTTAAACACTTACGTGCGCCCCACTTTAAATTACACACAAATTCTTATGGTATGGCCTACCTGAGTTTTGGAATACTGAGATTTTTGGGTTATACTTTCATCATCATGAAGCACATCAGACGAATGGTTTGGAGGGCATATAAACACCACGGTGGGTCCTACACAAACTGAAGGTGGAAGTCCTATCCCAACCTTTTGCTATGGCATGGCCTACGTGAGTAGTTTTGTATCTGTATGGTTTTTGGGTTCAAGGGTGAAGAGAGGCAGTTTACCTGATGGATGGGGTGAATGTCATAAAAGTTCAACCCATGTGGTGCTCAGTTAGTGATACATACCTAAGCAAGATTACAGTTAGGTACATTTTTCAAAAAAAAAAAAAATTTAAAAATTAAAAGAAGAAGAAGAGGAAAAAGAAAAAGAAAAAAACGAGTCCACTTTCTGGTGCGTAGCTGTACAACAATACGAAAATTCAGCCCTTGTGGTGCTCAATTAGCAGTACATACCTAAGGGGTTGTTTGGATGCTTATAAATGGTTTAAGTGGTAATTGATTTACAGGTGCAAATCATTTATTGCCTATTATGTTTGGTTGTAAGCTGTAAATGATTTACAAGTAAATGATTGTTTGTGTTTGGATAGCTTGTAAATTGCTTTAGCCCTTAACGTAGGAAAGAGCGTGAATCTATGAGAGTAATTCTTAAGTCCACAAGAAAAAGGGAGAGAATTCGGGTAAATTCAATTGAATAATGTGTGTATGCTTTCTCGATTATACTACCAATAATTAAAGAAAACCCAAACGCTAATTAAAAATTACTCAAAATAGTAAAAATCTCTCTCCAATCCTAATTTTCTAAAAATAGAAATGTCCAAATAAACTTTATTGGGGCATTCTCAACATTATTACAAGCAATTTCTAAAAAAGTTAAATCCTAAAACTACAGGAATAAAAGATATGGTGAAAATAGAAATTATTAAAAATAGTAAAAATTTCTTAAAATCTTGATTTTAATCCTCAAGATGAGGGTTTCTCATGAAACGGACATCTATGACTTGCCAGGTAGGTCAATTGACCCCAAGACCACATTACATAAAGATAAATAGGTCATAAGTTTTGTGACGATGCCCGTATAAAAAGTTATAGTTGTTTTATGGTTATCACTTCAAACATCAATTTCTCAATATCCCGAATGAATTTCTTTGAATTGAACATGCTTGAGACCCAGTTATATCATGCCCTACCTAGGATTGGGTTAAGTTCTGATTGACTACTTTCATTTTTGCTTGGACTTTTTTTGGTCTAGTCTTGCATTTGTGACACGTCTTACATCAGTCCTGCAAATGAAGAGCCAATCTTTTCATTTACTAACTGCCTGTAAATGAAATCCCAACTTTTTTCCTGTAAATCAAATGGGGCTTTACAACCTGTAAATCATTCAACATCCAAATACAGACTATAAACCATTTACCTGCAAAGACTGGCTACCATTGAACAATGGGCTTAAACTTTTTTGGGTGTCTTGTTTTTAAATATCATGTTCTGTTTTTCCCCAATAATGACAGCTTTTTCCTATTTCTTTTTTCTTTTCCTTCTTCATGTAGTTGTTGCTTACTTATGTGAGCATAACACGCTACGAAGGCCCGGAGGTTGATCCAGCAATGGTAGAAAAAGATGCCAAGGATCTCTATAAAGCTGGGGAAAAGAAATGGGGAACAGATGAGAAGACCTTCATTCGCATTTTCAGCGAACGGAGCAGGCCGCATATGGCTGCTGTTTCTGTTGCTTACAATCAGATGTATGGCCACTCACTCAAAAAGGTAATGTCTATATCCTATTTTTCGTTTTCTCTGTATTGGAAGTCTTTCATTTCCTCTACTTTGGCAAGAGGCTTCTTATGTTTAATTTTCATGTGGGCAATCTTAAACAAATCTGATCTTTCACAGGCAGTAAAGAGCGAGACATCTGGGCTTTTTGAGGAGGCACTCCTGACTATCCTAAGATGCGCTGAGAATCCCGCCAAGTACTTTGCTAAGGTACTATCGTCTTGTTTTCAGTGGGAATTTTTTTCCTCTGTAAGGGAAATCTATTTTCACCCTTCAATGCGGTCGATGCTTAATATCAACTTTGAAAGTTCAGTAATTAACTCTAAGGGCTTGTTTGGATTATGGGCTATCACAAAAATGTGGTGTAAAACTCACATCATTACTTTTTTATTTTTGATTGGATATTGTGAATTGTTAAATCGTGGTAATCGTTAGGAATACCGCACAACATGAATTTGTGGAAGTGTGTTGATGTGGCATAGCTTTGTGGGCCTCACCATCATGCATGTGTTGAGAAGTGGAGCCACATCTGGGGCCGTGCACGACCGGTAGTGGCCCCTGCTCGACCAGTCATGGAGCCCGCTCGACTGGTCACGACTGGCATGACTCGAACTCCAGTGAGCATCAGTTTTTAGGTCCGAGGTGCTCGACCGGTCGTGGACCATGCACGACCGGTCGTGGGGTCCGCTCGACCGGTCGTGCAATCTGCTCGACCAATCGTGGTTACGCAGATTCATTTTCGAATTTGATGCGGACTGCGGATTTCTGTATCGCCTTTCGCAAGGGTGCGAAAGGGAAGTTGTCAAAACTATAAATTCCCTAAGGCTATTCTAGGGCTAAGGTAAATATTGGGAAATATTTCTAAGGTGTGGGTAAAGGAATTTTCTATGTCCTTCCAAGGGAGAGGTTAATATATTGCCTTGTAATCTTCGTTCTTCATAGTGGAAGTTTGCATCCGTAGTTTTTTTACCCTAGTTTGAGGGTTTTTCTACGTATATCTTATCTTGTGGTTTGTTTGGATTGCTTTGATCTGTTTCTAGTTTATATTTCTTCTTGTTTATCGTTTGTGGGTGAGGCCTGAGATTGGATCTAGGCTCACTGCGTTGTTGGCGTGCTGCGCAACAACTGGTATCAGAGCTATTGGTTTAGTTCTATTAGGAGCGATGACAGAAGAAGGGAAAACTAGAATTGAGAAGTTTGATGGTTCAAACTTTGCCTTCTGGAAGATGCAGATGGAGGATTATCTGTATCAGAAGGACCTCTATATTCCTCTAGGAGGAAAAGAGAAGAAACCAGAAAAGATGACAGATAATGAATGGTTTTTACTGGATAGGAAGGCTTTAGGAATGATCCGACTCTCTTTGTCTAAGAGCGTCGCTTTCAACATATCAAAGGTAAAAACTACAAAAGAATTAATGGAAGCCCTATCTATCATGTATGAAAAACCCTCTGCATCCAACAAGGATCATCTTATGAAACAGCTATTCAACATGAAGATGTCAGATGGTGGGAGCGTGGCTGAACATCTAAACGAGTTCAATACAGTCACAAGCCAGTTGGAATCCGTTGGCATTGTTTTTGAGGATGAGGTTAGGGCGTTATTGATCTTGTTCAGTTTGCCAGACAGTTGGGATGGTTTGGTGATTGCTGTGAGAAATTCTTCAGGGTCGACAAAGTTGAAATTTGATGATGTGACTGGTTTAATTCTCAGCGAAGAATCTAGAAGAAAGACATCATGAGTTTCAAAGGATTCAGGGAATGCTCTAAACGTTGAAGGAAGAGGAAGATCGCTGAACAAAGGAGGCAATAAACACAGACGTTTTAAGTTGAGGAAGAAGTCCAAGGGACCGAAAGACAAAGACGGTTGTTGGCATTGCGGCAAGAAGGGGCATATAAAACGTGATTACAGGGCGCTCAAGAAACAAGAAGGAAGCTCTTTGCGCATGTACGCACGTGCGTAATAATACATTTGTTAAGTTACAACTTTTTTTGGAACAAATTTAATGTTGAAAAGCAAGCGTAGGGCTTCCCCGAGAGAGAAGCCCGAGCGCAACGCCTAACAAGAGCATGTGCAAGCGAGCGCTAACTATCCGGCCTCCGGTTAATAAATAACCTCCGGCCCGCTGAAAAACTGTAACTAAGTTCGTCGAAGGTGCTTCCCAATTATACGCGCTCGTGCATGTTCACTCCCCAAGTATAGGGTTGTGATGTAGTAATAAACTCGGTACGACCGAGGTCGAATCCACAGGGACTGATACCTGTACGTTATCTGAAACCAAGTAGAACTAGAACTAGACTAAGATGTGATCTAAACCAAATAGAATTTAAGAAATAATTGTGGAATAATTATCTAAAACTTTAAGGAATTCAGAGGAGTGGAAACTAGGGATTCAGAGGATCCACTTGTAGAGATCAGGGAGAAATTATGCCTGCTTCAGAAATCATGGATTTTAACTAGACTTCCTTTGATATAGTTTTCAAGAGGTGAAAGGTATATGAATTAGAATGGATTCCATCACCAAACCATGCCCAAGAGACAAAGTAAACAACAGAATTAAACTAATTATCAACCAACCAACAATGTATGAGGATCATGAAGGGTACTGTCATCCTACCATGCCCATTGGACAATGATGAACAACAGGGGTTCCTGACTTCATAAACATAAAAAAGGGAAGGAAATACTCAAAGCCATTGCAAACCCATTGTAATTTCAGTCACAACAGACCATAAAAGACTAAGAAAAATATTGCTTCAATAATCAACTATATTAAATCTAGTTTATGAATTAAAGGCACACAGTAAAATCTCCCATCTCGCTACAGGCTTCACCTCTTAGCCCTAGCTAAGAGGTTTAGCTAGACATGAATGGGCTAAGTCTTAAAAAAATGAAAGAAATATAAAGGAAAAGAAGAGAAAAACCAGGCTGCTTCACTTCTCTCTCTCCATTCCTCAGCTCTTTCTTCTTTTCTTCTTCTTTTCTTCCGTTCCTTCAAAGCCAACCTAGACGTCCAGCCCAAGACCGAGCCCTCCTGCTCCAGCGCTCAGCAGTAGCCAAGGTGCCTCCACGGCTGCCCTTTCTCTCCCCGTTTCTCTTCCTTCCTTCCCTTTTTTCCAAAACTCCTCCCCAACTAAAGACGAGCCCCCAGCCCTGCCTTTTTTCTCTTTCTTTATAGGTGCCAGGGGCTGTGCAGGAGAGGCCTGGCCGGATTGCGAAATCCTTCGCGGCAGATTCCTCGCGGAACTCTGTTTCTGCGCCAGGAAACGCTCAGCCTGATTGCGTTTGGACTGAGTTTGAGAGAAGGAGTCTTCCCCTCTTTGAAATCTGCCAGCATGGTGAGTGTAAGCACCCATTGTATGATCAAATGGACGGTTTGGATCGCTGATCCGTTCACGGACGGAGGCCTGCAACTTCCCGCAACTTCCGGCTTTCCCGGACGTGCGTAAGCTTACGCGGACGCGCTGACGTGTTCAGTGGGACCCGTGGCGATGTTTCTGATGAAATCTACCCCATCCATCAGATTCTTCTCGATTTTTCGGTCAAGAATGGGTGGTTTTGAACGTCCATTGAGGCGACCCAGAGAAGAAATCACCTCAAAAATCATTTTGAACATCGTAGGACCGCTTGTTTGTGGCCTCTGTATCTCGCACGTGTGCTTGCATGGGTCCAAAAGTTCAGCAAGGATTTATAGTAGTCGAGGCCCTCTACACGATGGATGGAATGGATCATCCGTACAGGCCATGGGTGGGGCCCATTAGCGTCCGTAAAAACGGACAGCGTCCGTCCGTGTTGCCGCGTGAAACGACAGTTGCTGTGTTTGGGAAGGAGACGCGGGTCAGCCCTGCTGACCCGCGTTTGTTGGCTCGGTGCGGCTCGGGTCTACGTGTGCTGTGCACACACACATCACATACGGGCCCCACTGTGATGTGTTTCAACAATCTGATCCATCCATTCATTTTCCCATCTTATTTAAACCGTCGAGACCAAAGTTGGATAGTTCCAGATATCAGGTGGGCCCAGAATCAACGGTTTATGGGCTGATCTGTCAGTTGGGGCACTTCCATAGTGATCCGAGGGCTGAAATTTGATATGTACGGTTAATTTATGGCCCTCAGGCCATGTATGAAGTTTTGAGCCAATCAGATGGCGGAAACTATGTGATCTTGCATTCTTCACCAATTTCGGGCCTCTTTAATGTGAATGGCCTGATTTCCTTGGATCCCCGGTGTGTAATTCCATCGATCTTGGTCCCCTGAAGTCCGTCCCTTGCCTTGGGTGTCATTAGAGCGTTAAATCCATGGTTAAGCACCCTTTTTCAGTTCATGCTTGTAAATACACTCTGCATCACAAATACAATTAAATCAGGCCATTAAACGGTATCATGCTTGTAAATTCATGCAATAACTGGGTCTGATATGTAATATTTGACCCTCAACAGTGCACACGTGTACATGCGCGCGTAGATAGTACGTGCACACTTACGCCCGCGCGTAAGCGCGTATGCCCACGCGCTTATATAGTACGTGCGCCAGTCAATAAAAAAATTTAAAAAAATTTATTTGTTGTGTCGTGACAACTAGTCATAACCTACACCAAAATAATAGTTATACAGGTAATTTGTATCCCGTATGGAGCCATGTCGCAGGGGTTGAGAACGGGAATTGAACTCTATGAGATCTAATCTCCCGTTGTTCCTCAGTAGCTCAATGGTAGAGCGGTTGGCTGTTAACTGACTGGTCGTAGGTTTGAATCCTACTTGGGGAGATTTGATGAATTCTTAATTAAAGAATTCAGAATTAAAGGGCTCGCTTTGACCGTTAGGAGTAGGTAACCTGTTCCCTGTCTTTGTTTCTATTGCATTCTATCTCGTCGTATCACATTCTGTTCTGCGATATTTGAGAATCACCGTCAATACCTCGATGTTGATCCGGGATAATTCTTTATTCCACAGCTGTAACACCCTGAAAATTGGAGGTTGTGCATATCTCGACTCCCGAGTTTCAGGACATCACTTATATCTGATTTTTATTAGTTTGCATTTGAATCAAGTTTAATTGCGCAGCATGGAATTACTTGGAACATAAACCACAACCACAACACATTTACTGAAAAGGAAGAGGTCAATTATACATATACAAGTCTCAAAAATATAATTAGGTCGCACAATGCGTTGCCCACAAAACCACAAAAAGAATGGCATGCCCAAAATGAATAGAGCTGAGCCCACCGCTCAGCATCCTAAAGTCTTGCATCGCCAAGCTCGTCCTCCTCCTACAGGCTCGCGTCGCCAAGCTCCTCGTACACCATATTACCTACATCTACGGGAGAGTCTGGTTGATGTTTTAAACATCGTCCCAGAATGAGAGTGAGTGATCAACTCAGTGGGTGCTAGTAGTCTTAAGTCATAACAAACATCAATTATGTTATGAATTTAATGAAAGACAATCATTCAGAAACACCTAACTAATCTTGTTAATGCATATGCATGATAGATGATATGATGCATGCCCTCGCCACAACACTCCCTCGAGCGACTCCGTCTAACAATCGCCGATGACCAACACTCCCTCAGAGCGACATCGACTGCCAAGTCGCCAACTTAGATAGTGCGATGTGATGGTAATGTTAGTTAAGTTCTTAGTTAATTCCATTTATCCAGCAGGTTAGGAAAACTGATACACCCCACGTATTAATGCCCTAAACTGGTTGCGAGGCCAAAACCCCCTAATGTGTGAGGCCGAGGCCCCGCGGTTATTGATCCCGTCGGGTTTCCCATCCCCGACTTTAAGCACATGAGGAATGCCGAGAGAAAAGGATCACTCGCGGTCACTACGGGGAGGTGTGACACCCCAGCGTAGGCCGATAGCTCGGACACAGCGTCCCATTCCACCATGCCCGGCTCACGAGGCAGTGGACCAGTTTTCAATTTGATTATCGATGGGCTACAATGGTTGTAGGGTGTTCCAGGTTCCATACATATGTGAGCATACAGGGTTAACGAACAAGGTTGGTCAGTAAGTAGGCTGGACCGCACGAGTCAGGCGAGCATGTGACGAACGACATCGAGCGCAAGAGGCCCATGTAGTTAAACTACTGCAGCCCACGCGTACCCGCCCAGATCCATGAGTTTAGCCTCAAGGTAGCCCTGCCAACGGAACTACCGTCTCTCCTCATGTTTCCTGACTAACCCAAAAGTTTGAGAACGATTCATAACATGCCAACCATCAAGGTGATCAACTAGCGTAACAGTATCATGTTCACATACATCTCAACATATGATTCAAATACTCCTAACAAGCAAGCTACAACATCATGAACAAGGTGCATGTGAGTGGTGTGGATTGAGGAGGAAGTTAAGCATTTCCTACACCTCAAGGGATTAATTATATAAGAGTAATGAATTCTACACACTATGAAGCAACACATATGAGAAAAATAAAATAACATGAGCATGTAATCATCCACACTAAATCATATGAGAGGCAAGAATCAACATCATATGAAGGAAATCAAACAAGGCATACAACTTCATGCAATTCCCAAACAAACCAAGCAATTCTTAGGTTTTCTCTAGATTCTTCAATATAACATCTCAAATAAATAAAATCATTAAACTCATGATATAATTGGTGCTAGGCCACCTAAGGATAATAGTCTGCACCTATGGATCGTTAGAGAGTTGAAAACGACCTAGGAGGGTGGATTTGGGGTCGATCGGCCAAAACCCATAAAGCACACATTTGCATGTTAGAAATTCATGCCAATCCCTTCTCAACATAAGAGTTTTAAGAAAAAATGATGAGGGATATTACCTAGACAATTCATGTTAGAAATTCTTGTGGTTGTGGTGTAGGGTTTTCCTTTAGAGAAGGGATAGGGAGTTGCAAGATTGAGTTCCCTTGGGCCCACCTCAATTTATGGTCCGCGCTTGCTCTCCTTCACTCTCACTTTCTCTTTACTCTCCCCCTCTTTCTCTCTTTCTCCCCTTTGAAGATGAAAAATTGTATGGGAAGAGGAGTGCCCCAAATGCGGCCATTTTATAATGCCATATTTGGTGCCAATGGCCCCAAGTGTTGTGTTTTTACCATATTAACCCTATGGGAGAATTTTTTCTAGCCTTTAGGGCCCATTATAGGGTGTACAAGTCAATATACATTGTAGGATAGCTAGCCCTAATGATGATCTACGTATGAATATGATCGGCCCGCCATTTGAATGCTCCGATTGACAGATATGATGAGAAGTCTGTTCAACGGTCGCCAATGGTCGATCGGGGCCACGACTATACGGATATGAGTAGGAAAATATTCTTACTACATGTGTGAAGTTTGGTCACAAACCGACGGTTCAAAATCCTCAACTTTGCATAAGAGTGGACAACCCAATTCACTTAAGTTTTAGCTTCTTCCTTTAAGGTACTTGCACTTCTCATACACTTGTCCTTCGGCTCAAGTTGAGTGGTTCTAAATACTAGCTAGGTCCGACTCCCACGATGGACGTCAAGCCCAGCAAGATGGACATTATTTTATAGTTTTGGAACTAGTAGCCCACCAACGAGCGGTCTAGAGCTTGTTCGGAAAATCAGGGCATTTTTGGAATGAATTTGGTAGTGAGATTTCTTGTGGGCAATGATTAGGTTTTGGATTAGCTATGTGCATAACATGGCCTATTTATAACTAGTAAAAGTGGATATTTGGTCATGATTACTTTAAACCGTCGGTTTTAGGTTAAAAGAGCAACAGGGTTGATTTGGTCTATTAGTTAAGATTTGGGCCTTATCTGACTCAGCTTCGGTTAGATCTTTAATTTAGTTATGCTTGTCTTAATTAGTTAGTGATGAGTCGGTTAGATTTGGGTCCTATGTGAGTAAATCATGGGGCTACACCTGATGTTTAAGTGATCGGGCTAATTCATTGGCTTCCTACGGCTAATTAATCGGACTTATGCAGTTCTTCACTGGTACTACCCCTGTATAAACTAACATTAAGTGCTAATGGTCATTAAATGATATTATAAGTTAATTAAAAAAAATTCAAGGATTTTTTTAGAAATCCAAAATAGTGAAAATCCAGGATGTTACAACAGCCATGGGGCTATTTATAACTAGCCAATTAATAATTCTCAGATGATGTACTAGTAGTGCATCAAAGATGCAGTGCAGTCATCGATTCTCCCGAGAGGCCATAATTACCATGAGCAAACATATTAATGACGAGGAACGCATACAGCAGGGGCGACTAACGAGAGCATCACAGAAAGACCTAAGCTTACCGCTACAAGTAGATTCAACAGCTGGTCGTGAGAATGCGGAGATAACAGCTTCGGGGTCAAGAGCTACTTTAAGGTGGAAAGTGTTCGTTTACAAGAGTGTTCGTGTTGTTTATTCCTAGGAGTGTAGTGGTTCTTCCCTCCCTCTTATTGGAATAAGATGGATTGAAATACAGCACTAGCAATCTTTACAGTAGCCAACAACCCAGAGGTATTATGACGATTGGGATACGAAACGTTTCCTCACAGGGAAGGATTCAATGAATCTATCTGAAGAGAGTGACACAGAGGTGTTGATCTTGTCTCTTGATGCGAGGAATGAGTCTTGGGTTATAAACTCGGGTGCTTCGTTTCATGCCACCTCATGTAAGGAAGTTCTGCATGATTATGTGTCAGGTGACTTTGGGAGAGTCTACCTGGGTGGTGATGAGCCGTGCAGTATTGTTGGAAAGGGAGACATTCATGTTAATCAGAAAGATGTAACAGTTTTGAAATTTAAGGATGTCAGACATATACCGAGTTTGAAACGTAACTTGATCTTAGTGGGGCAGTTGATCGATACTGGTTATATGACGACATTCACCAGTGATTCCTGGAAGATCACAAAAGGCGCCTTGGTGAGATCTTGAGGCAAGAAGGAAGGTACTTTGTACATGACTTTAGGATCGTATAGTTCACTCGCAGTCGTATCAACTAGAGTGAATGGACAGTTATGGCATCAGAGGTTGGGACATATGAGTGAGAAAGGGATCAAAGTTCTATTGTTAAAAGGAAAGCTACCAGGGCTGAAGTCTATTGACTTAGAATTCTACGAGGACTGCGTGTATGATAAGCAAAAGAGGGTAAGTTTCAAGAAGACGGGATGTGCTCCAAAGATGCATTTGTTGGAGCTTGTACACACTGATGTGTGGGAACCGGCACAGGTATCATCTCTTGGTAGCTCACATTATTTTATTTTTTTTATTGATGATGCTAGTAGAAAACTGTGGGTCTATTTCTTAAAGCACAAATCTGATGTATTTGATGTATTTAAGAAGTGAAAAGTTATGGTAGAAAACGAGACAGGTAAAACAGTAAAATATCTCAGATATGATAATGAGGGAGAGTACTGTTATAAGAGATTTAAGGAGTATTGTGCAGTAAATGGAATCAAATATTAGAAAATGATTACAAGGACACCGCAACAGAATGGTGTGGCTGAGCGCATTAACATGACCATCCTTGAGCGCGCCAGGAGCATGAGGTTACATGCAGGGTTGCCCAAGACCTTTTGAGCAGATGCTGTGAATACTGCCGCATATCTCATCAATAGAAGTCCCTCAACACCATTGGATGGTGGGCTACCAGAAAAAGCGTGGACTGAGAAAGAAGTGAACCTTGCATATCTCAGAGTGTTCGGTTGTACTTCATATGTTCACATTGATGCAGAGTATAGAAATAAGCTGGATGCGAAGTCCAGGAGGTGCATATTTATAGGCTATGGGCAGCATGATTTTGGCTACAGGTTTTGGGATGCAAAAAATAGAAAAATCATCAGAAGCAAGGACGTAGTCTTCAATGAAAAAGTGATGCATAAGGACAATGTGCGGAAAAATAAGGCCGAGGAGAAAGAATTCGTAGAGTTGGAAGAGTTAAAGGACACAGATGTTACAGCGCCATAGGATGATCATGCACAAGAGCATTATGAGGCAGATCTGCATACACCGGTTGTAAGGAGGTCTACTCGGGAGAGGAGACCTACGGTCCGGTACTCACCCTCCTTACATTATCTACTGCTGACAGATAATGGTGAACCAGAGTGTTTTGAAGAGGCATTACAGTCGAATACAAGGGTTAAGTGGGAACAGGCCATGGAAGAGGAGATGGACTCTCTTGAGTCCAATCGTACGTGAGGGCTAGTCACTCTACCCAAGGGTAAGAAAGCTCTTCATAACAAGTGGGTTTACAGACTGAAGGAGGAGTACGATGGTTCGGAATGGTACAAGGGTAGATTGGTTGTGAAAGGGTTTCAACAGAAGGCAGGTATTGATTTCACTGAAATATTTTCGCATGTGGTGAAAATGTCTACGATTCGCATGGTCTTGAGTATAGTGCTACAGAGGACTTACATCTAGAGCAGCTAGATGTTAAGACAGCCTTTCTTTATGGGGACCTTGAAGAAGAGATATATATGCATCAGCCGACAGGATACGTGGCACCAGGAAAGGAGAATAGGTGTGCAGACCGAAGAAGAGTCTATATGGCTTGAAGCAGGTATCGAGGCAGTGGTACAAGAAGTTCGACTGTTTCATGTCGGGAAACAGTTACAGGAGATGTCATGCAGACCACTGTTGCTACTTGAAGAAGTTTAAAATGTCGTACATCATCCTTCTTTTGTACGTTGATGATATGCTTGTGGCCGGTTCAAGTATGAAGGAAATCTCAGATCTTAAAAGACAACTGTCTAGAGAATTTTTCATGAAAGATTTATGAGCTGCAAAACAAATCTTAGGCATGAGGATAAAGCGTGATAGGGAAAACAAGAAACTGATTTTTTCACAGGTAGAGTACATAGCCAATGTACTTGATCGATTCAATATGGGAGGTGCTAAGCCGGTTAGTATTCCATTAGCCAACCACTTCAAGCTATTTAAGGAGCAAGGGGCAAAGACGCAGGAGGAACAAGACTACATGGCTAAAGTCCCATACGCGTCAACTATTGGGAGTCTCATGTATGCTATGGTGAGCACGAGGCCAGACATTGCTCAAGCAGTAAGAGTTGTTAGCAGGTTCATGAACAACCCCGGGAAGGAACATTGGGAAGCTATGAAGTGGATTCTTAGATACCTGTTAGGTACTAAGGATGTAGGGCTATACTATGGTGGATCGAAAATTAAGCTACAAGGCTACGTGGATTCAGATTTGGCAGGAGATATCGACAGAAGAAGAAGCACTACAGGTTATGTCTTTACTTTGGGTAGTACTGCAGTCAGTTGGGTCTCTCAGTTACAGAAGATAGTATCTATCAGTACGACAGAAGCAGAACATGTTGTGGCTATAGAAGCATGAAAGGAGATGGTGTGGATGCAAGGTTTTATGAAGGAGTTGGGTAAGAAGCAAACAGATTACAAGCTGTACAGTGACAGTTAGAGTGCAATACACTTGGCTAAGAATTCAACCTTTCATTAAAGGACCAAATATATTGCCATCAGATATCATTTCATACGTTCGTTACTGGACGATGGATCGATTGCTCTGGAGAAAATTCATACAAGTGAGAATCCTGCAGATATACTGACCAAGGCGGTCACACGGGAGAAGCTGAAGCTCTGTCAGCTTTGATTGGTCTTCAGGTTTGAAGACGGGGAGGTAGTGCACTCCGGATGAAGAAGACAAGTTTATGGTGATGTGTCTCCAAGTGGGAGATTGTTGAGAAGTAGAGCCACATCTGGGGCCGCGCACGACTGGTCGTGGCCCCTGCTCAACCGGTCGTGGAGCCCGCCCAACCGGTCGTGACCAGTCGTGGACTGGCACGACTCGAACTCCAGCGAGCATTAGTTTTTGGGTTCGAGGTGCTTGACCGGTCGTGAACCATGCACGACCGGTCATGGGGTTCGCTCAACCGGTCGTGCAGTTTGCTCGACCGGTCGTGGTTACGCAAATTCGTTTCCAAATCTGATGCGGACTGTAGATTTCTGTGTCACCTTTCGCAAGGGTGTGAAATGGAAGTTGCCAAAACTATAAATTGGAGTCCCTAGGGCTATTCTAGGGTTAAGGTAAATATTGAAAAATATTTCTAAAGTGTGGGTAAGAGATTTTCTATGTTATTCAAAGGGAGAGGTTAGTATATTACCTTGTAATCTTCGTTCTTCATAGTGGAAGTTTGCATCTGTGATTTTCTACCCTAGTTTAGGGTTTTTTCACGTATATTTTGTTTTGTGGTTTGTTTGGATTGCTTTGATATATTTCTAGTTTATATTTCTTCTTGTTTATCGTTTGTGGGTGAGGCCTGAGGTTGGATCTAGGCTCACTGCGTTGTTGGTGTGCTGCGCAACAGCATGTGTTATATTGACACTATCCATCCATGTTGCGTGATTATTTTATGGAATGAGATAAAAATTAGGTAGATCTAGAGCGGTAATAGATCACACCATAGCTACTAGTGGGATTGAACGCCTACCATTAAAAACTTCTCGGGATTTATAGAAGTGTTGGATCAAGCTGATATTTATGTTTTCCCTTCATCCATGTTTGTTTGACCTTATGAACAAGTTGAATGACAAATAAACATCTTACTAGGCCTTAGGAAGGTTTTAATAGTGGGTATCATTGTACCTAATGTTTTTTTGTGGTGTGGTTCACTTGAGCTTTAAATCCTCCTCATTTTTTGGAACATGCCCTAAAATGATATTAAAAATGGATGGACAGTGTGGATATAACACAGATTGATGAAATTACATTAAAATATATCTAATCAGGGAAATTACTTTACATGTCAGAGCTGGAATTATAAGAGGTATATTGCATTCGACTATATCTATTTTACTTGCAACTATTGTAATAATAATAATCATTACTCATTTACCACACATTACAATACATTCGACCATATATATTTTACTTGCAACTATTTTAATAATAATCATTACTCATTTGCCACACATTACAGTACATTATTATTATAATCGGTAATCCAAACAGGCCCAAAGTATTTAATGACAAGAACAGTTGGCGTAAAGGCTAGCCGTGTGACTGTTATGATTCTAGTCATATGGCCATTATGGTGTTATAAAGTAAAAAAAGTGTTAGCTATATATTGGTCTGTTATAGGCCCATATCGATTTGTCACAAATTTGTATTACTCATCAGAGGCCCATAACAGCAATTACAGGTCCATTACGGCCCTGTATTGTGTAACAGGTCCTGGTGTTTTCATTTTCAGCAACTGTTACATCATCGTTTTTGAATACCTTGAATTTTTGTCTGGATAACTAGTTGAGAAATATAGACCTTTTTTCTTGAATCTTTATATGCCATGGTTTGAAAATTTGTCCGATTCAACTCGGATTTCCGTATCACCTGAGTCGTCTTGGTTTTGGTCGACACAAGATGAGTTGCTACATTGATAAGGGTTAGTATAAACCAGGTCCAAATAGTAGACCTGAACCCAACCCAATTTTGAAATGGTTCGAAAAATTCAGACCCAAACCTATAAAAATCACCACATGTCTAGGTACCCATTGACAGCCCTAATGGGACATCTGACTTGTGTATTAGTTGGGCCCCACTTTGTAGGTGACCTGGACCAAGAATTAGTCTGGCCCACACATTAGGTGGGCCACACTTGTATGTTGAATGTGGATCATTGGTAATTCTTTTAAACCATCCATTATTACCGTACATGTGTGGCCCATCAACAGGCCTGTAGTTGTTCGAATCATTTGTTAGCTACCCATGAAATTCAAACACTAAGATCCATGCTATGATTGTCCATCAGTTTTTCCACATAATCATAGAAATCCGTCGTATTTGGGTAAAATCTGTCGTATTCCGTTTGTAACTTAACCTTCTCTCTTTGAAATTTTGTAGGGGTTGCGCAAGGCGATGAAAGGTATGGGAACCAATGATACGATGCTTATAAGGATAGTGGTATCAAGGACCGAAATCGATATGCAGTATATAAAGACCGAATATCATAAGAAATTCGGAAAGTCGTTGGGAGATGCGATACATTCGGAGACATCGGGCCAGTACCGGGCCTTTCTCCTTGCCCTTGTGGGTCACAATCAGTAAGCAGATAGTCTAGTATTTTAAACAGCGTTAGTGTGTTGCGTAGCGTTCAACTTATTTTCTATCGTGCGTACCATAAGTAGTGTAAGTTACACGATATTTTCATTTTTAAATTTAAAAATATAAAAAAATATGATTAATGATAAGAAAATTAATAAAAAATAAAAAAGTACCTAAAAGATTATTTATTTTTTCATGTTACAAGGCCTTTCTCCTTGCCCTTGTGGGTTATAACCAATAGGCAGATAGTTCGAAATTTTAAATAATGGTAGTATGTTGCATAGCATTCGATCCTCAATAGTGTATCATAAGTAACTTGAGCTATATTATATATTTTTTATTTTTTAATTTAAAAATACAAAAACTATGATAAATAGTAAGAAAACATTAAAATGCCTAAAAGATAATTTATTTTTTCAGGTATAAGCATGTTGACATAGGTTATTAATTATCATTTATCAAGAATCAATCTACATACATAATTAAACTAAATCAAATCATTATCGCATCAATAACTTTTTAAGAAAACAACTTTAATTAATAATTGAAACTATTAGCCATAAATATGAAAAGAAATTAAAATTCCAAAGGTTGAAACTTTTAAGTATAAAATATAAAATACAATTATCATTTATAAAAAAATCATAGCATACAATCCATACCCTATGCGTACGTTACATATGCTACGACTCCAGGAGTGTAAAAGTTAAAGGGATATATGCTATTTGCTAATGCTACATGGTGTTGTAACTATCCTACTGCTACGCTACGGACGCTATTTAAAATATTAATAGATATTGCTACGGATGCTATTCAAAACATTGACAGATATGAAGGTATGAATTTCACCAATCTTGTAATCTTGGATGTATAGTTTGTTGTGGTCTCTTCTTATCTGAATGTTTTCCATAGGTGGACAAGAATTAAAAAGAGAAAAAAAAGTTCATGATATTGCTAGCTAGTACATGTATTTTGTATTTTCTCAATCTTTCTGTTGTGACTTGCCGTGCATACTCTCTTTTTAGGGGCGCTTGCTTTACACGCTACTACATGTATGAAACTATGTAAATTGAATTGTAGACACAACATTTAGGATGAACATGCCACAAGCATACAGATTTCGTCCCAAAACTGGTCTGTTACACCCCACCTGTAGAGAACAATGGGGGAGGATATTGAGCTTAGGAAAAATCAGAAGTTGTGGGGCCCACCGTTGTATGTGTATGTCATCCAACCTATTCTTTTGGTGTGATTAAACCAAGATGAAGGGACTCCCCAAAATATATCAAACCTATCCAAAACATAGGTGGGACACACCACTTGAAATTGGAGGTTTGGGCATGTTTTTTTACATTGTTTCCTTTGGTGATAGTTTTTTATGAGCCTGATTTTGAGTGGTTCCATCTTGGTGGGACACACCTGATGCACGGTTTGTACGCTATGCGAATATCAAGCTGACCCACTAACAGCTCAACGGTGCCCATACGGATACTATTCTTGTACTAATACTAAATGGTATAACTCATTGGAAGGGATAGATAAGTAATCCAAGCCGTTCATCTATCCTATCCTTTCGTGGATGGGCCACTCATGTACTTATACGGTTGATGAGTCGGTTCCGATACAATGATCGATACTGTACTGCTGAAATAAACGTGGCAGATCCAAACCGTCCAAATAGTGGGGCCAACTGATCATGTGGCACTTCCAGAAAAATCTGCTCACTGGGTTTTACTTCTCTGATTGACTCATCTGGTCCTGCAGACTCGAGTTGGTGAGTTGTGTTGTTGAACCGTATCAGGTCTGACTGAGTCTGGGTCAACTCGGACGAGTCACATGACTCGTCCTAACCAGGTCATCCTTTCATTGCAATGGTGTGGACCTTGATTTGGATGGTCTTGATTGAGTTGTGTATGTATTCAGTTTTTTTTTTTTTTTCCTGTTGTATGGATGGACTCCTTGAATAGGTTTGGGCAGGAGGCCCCATTAGCTAATGGTGTAGATCATGAACCACATGGGCCGCTTATACAAAGGGTTGCAACGAGGTGGACCTAATTAGACTCAAGCCCATGGTGTAGTCTTAACTATGTTTTGTTGCGATTTTGGGCCTGTTTGGTAAACATGATTGCAAATGTAACTTATTTGCTTAAAGCTACTTATTCTGGTAATTTTTTTAAAAAGTTTTTTAATTTTTCACTTTTTTCCCTCAAGGTCCATTTCAAAGGAGTTCCCACATGATGGATGGTCCACATCAAAGATGGGCCCCACATGATGGATCACCCATATTAATGTGGGTCCATATAATGAATGGTCCACATCAAAGGTGGCCCCCACATGATCGATCATCCATATTAATGTGGGCCCATATGATGGATGGTCTACATCAAAGGTGCCCCCACATGATGGATCACCCATATTAATGTGGGCTCATATAATGGATGGTCCACATCAAAGGTTGGCTCCTAATGATAAATAGCTAACATTCAAAATAGGCAGGTATGATGGATGACTTGCTTCGAAGGTGGGGCCCACATGATGGCCGGTTCACATCAACGGTGAGCTCCACATGATGGGCAATGGACATTGAAGCTGAGCCCCACGTTATGATGGCCCACATTGAGGTGGCTCCGCATGATGGATGGTCTACATCAAAGGTCAGCCCCCTAATGATGAATGACCCACATCCAAGGGTGACACACATTGAAGCTGGGGCCCACATGATGGACAGTCCACATCAAAGGTGGCTCCACATGATGGGCAATTAATAATTGTGGGCCCCCAAATGATATACAGTAGTCCACATCAAAACCAGACAACAGAGGAATGACTGTTGGATTCAAGTGTCTCATTTTCTGAGAATTCTATAAGAGCTTTTCATGTCCACATTTTGGATTCTCTCTCTCTGATTTAGCAAACTTCGACGCAATCTTGTATGTAAATATGGGAGGAATTGTAGGGCCTATGGTATAGTGGCCCAAACCGTTCATCTGAGGGCCCCCACATTGAGGATGTCCCAGAAATCTCTGACATCCGATGATACCGACCTTAGATAATTGGCCACAAATAGAAGTGTTGGAATCATCCAGTTTGAAATATATCCGAGTTGTCCTATCTGCAGATGCTGCAGTGAGATCAATCAGCAGTGGTTTGAATGAGATCAATCAGCAGTGGCTTTCAAAAGATGTGGGCCATCATGGCCTACTGGTGAGATCCAGGCCAATCATGTGCTGGGGCTTATCATGGGCATGTCCATTATCAACTCATCAAGTCCGGAACACTTGTACGAGGGAATTGGACAGAAGGAAAATCACCAATGGCTAATATTTAACATAAGCATCTGGCCAACCACCCTAGATTTCTCAGATCAGAGGATACTCCTCACATGTGGTGATCAGCCTCTGATTCGTTCATACCTGCTTCAACTACGGTGATGAGTGATACTTCTCACATGTGGCGTTCTGATGTAGAGCTGGCCGCAAATTTATTTTTGACATAGATAGACCGAAAGAAGCACTACCAGAAGCCGACCTAGTCTGTCAGATCCGGGCCCAATCTTACATAGGGCATGGTGTTATTGGGCCTAGGCGTATCTGAATCGGAAAAAAAAAAAAAAAAAAATCTAAATAGGGAGAAATTGTCTTTACTCTTGCCTCGGTGGTAGACTCACAAGAGTTATTTCAACACCAGGTCAAGAGCTCGAGTACTCATAGGTGGTGAAATCCCACTACAGCGTGTGTAGGGTGTGTACGTGTGTGCACTTGCGCCTGTGTGTGGGGTGTGTGTGCATGTGAAAAAAAAAACTTTTGATACAAGAATTGTAATGGGAATCGCGAACTATGAATTTTGACTCAAACAAGCTATGAAGCCATACTTATTTTTAATTTAAAATCACAATTTAAAAAAAAGCTTACTAATTTAGTAAGTTCTATGATGAATGTATCTCATTCATCTTAAAGTTTTAATATATGCAGTCTTTGTAGGATTTGCTTCTAATCATGCTATAAATCATTTGATATCATTAAACTAAGACTTTCTAATTTTAGTAAATTCTATTATTTCGGAAAAATTTTAGTTTACTTGAATTAGGACTCCTAATTAGGGTCTTTTTTTTTTTTTTTTTAAAAGTAATGTAATCATAAGCTTGGGCATTATTATTTATTAATAAAAATTTGAAATTTTGTATTTTTTTTTTCTCGTCGATTCAAAGTTTTGCACAGTGTGCCATCTGAACCATCCAAGTGTGGGACAGACTGTGGATGAAACACGCCTCTAAGATCACAATGATCAAGCAATCTCGACCATTTGATTTGGATGAAACAGAAGTTAGATTGTGTATCATCAATTTCGATAGAGACTCACAGGGTGTATAGGTGGTGACGGATATAGTACGTTGGAATCAATTATTAACCCGTGATGTTAAGGTAGGGTGCAACTTGGGTCAGGCTCAAACTGATCAACCCAATTGGCCTTTTGATGAACCTGACTCGGCCTGACTAACCCAGCCCAGCAAGTTGGGGTTGGGCTTTGGGTTACTCAACGTGACCTGACCAGCCCAAATTGCACCCCTTACGAAGGGCAGCTACATGTACGGTCATGAGTCTCATGGACAGCAAATTAAGGTGGTCATGCCGATTATAATTCTAACCTCTAATTATTGATGTATATATATCTTAATAATTGAGATGGAAAATATGGCAGAGATTTCCACGAGTAATATATTTGGGGCGAATCACATGCTTATTGCTGGCTTAGGAGTAGAGGTGGGCATCGAGTAGAGTTGGACCGAGTTGAGGCTGATCCGACTCGATCCGGTTATGAAATAGGCCGGACTTGAACTCGACCCGACTCGGTACCGAGTCCAGTAAGCTTGACCCGATCCAAGTCCGGGTCTGGCTTGGACTAATCCGGACTAAGTCCGACCACGTCACAAGTACCGAGTCAGGTTGAGTGCAACGTGTATCCACGGGCTGAAATCACAACTCAAAACCTAGGTACACTTGTGACTGGGTCTGATACATAAAATTTAAGTTTACACACACACACATGAGTTGAGTTTCGGATCGAGTCAAGTCAGTTCTGAGTTGGATTTCCGGTCGAGTTGAGCTACTAGGTAACTCGAACTCGACTCAATTTGAGTTCGGATTGGATGAAGTCAACTCGATTCGGATTGAGTCACCCACTCAGTTAAGATCGAGTCAGATCTAAACGAGTCGGACGAGTTGAGTTTGCCGAGTCGAGTCATCGTGTGCCCAGCTCTACTTAGGAGTGACGGAAAAGCAACCGAGAGAATAACATGGTGCATTTAGAAGAAAAATGGCTTTTTTTCTTAAGAAACTTGAGATTTGTTGTGAGACACAAAATAACATCTTATTTTAAAAACTTACTTTTTTGAAACTTAAAAGTGTTATTTATTTTTTCTGGGATGAAAATGCCCATTGACCTTCCTTTCCATATTTTCTTTGCTTATCACTATTCTCCAGCTGCCTCTTCTTTTACCACTACACTCTATCGATCTTTTGTACCTTTTGAGTACTTTCCAAAAATCTTTAATGCTTTTTGACTATTTTCTCCACCAGAAAAACTTACTTTAGAAAATGGATTATAAGCTTGTTGAGAAAAAGATATGAAAAATATTATAAAAATTTTATTTTTAAAAGATTGATTTTTCTTTTTTCTTTAAAAGATGATACTTAGATAGATTTTTTGCCAATAAATAAATAGAAAGAAAGAAAAAGATTAAAATCTTCACTTTTATGAATGAAAGCGAATGCAAGATGAACTTTGGGCTTACTTTTAAAAGGTCCCACAGCATCCAAATGAGATGATTCTAGTCATATTTGAAAAGTCTTCGAAATATATTTCCAACAAGTCCAAGATTGCCCCGATCCAACCTATAATGAGGGAGTAATGAGCGTTTTCATTAGATTACGCACGTCTAGAACAATAACAATTTCTCATTCGTTATGACAACAATTGCTCATGTAACAACAACGGTTGCTCCTTTGTTACAATAGCGATAACTCATATGTAACAACAATGATCACTCCTATATAATAACAGTGATTGCTCCGGGGTGCTCTTGTGGAGCAACAATGATCGCTCCTTTGTTACAATTAATATTGATTGCTCCTTTGTAATGAAAATGATCACTCCTCTGTTATACAGTGACCAATGTTGTAATAAAACATGGATCATTGTTGTTACAAAAAATAGTCATAACTCCCTTGTTATTGGTCGAATCAGGGCGATTTTGGACTTGATGGAAAGATAATTCTAAAATGTTTTAAATAGGTCTATAATAATCTCATTTAGACATCGTTTGTTTGTTTTGTTTTGTTTTGTTTTGTTTTTATTTTTATTTTTTTACTATTTTTAAGTTGATACAAAATTTAGCTTTTGCTAAAAAACTCATCTAAGCCCAATTTTTTGAAGAAAGAAGAAGAATCCATATTTTAAAAGTATACCTTTTTTTTTTCCTTTAAATATATCGTCTTCTTTTATTAGTTTTTTTACCCAATTAAATCTATCTAAGCGATTTTTTACATAAAGAAGAAGAACCCATGTTTTAAAAGTGAAGTTTTTGCTATCTCTTTTCTTTCCTTCTATTCATTTATTGACAAAATATCCATTTACGTAAAACCTTTTAAAGAAAGAAGAAGAACCTACATTCTAAAAGTGAAAATTTTGTATTATTTTTCATCTCATTTCCTCTCATTTTCATCCGAAACTGTTGTGCAGCACGCTAACAATGCTAGTGAACCGAGATCCAATCTTCGGTCTCACCCACAAACGATAAACAAGAAGAAAATAATATAGAAATAGAATTAAAGCATTCTAAACAAACCACAAGACAAAATATACGTAGAAAAACCCCAACAAGGGGAAGTGCAAACTTTCACTATGAAGAAAAATGAGATTACAAGCAATATACTCACCTTAGACGTATAGAAAACCCTTAGCCTTGCTTTAGAAAACCATTTTCCATGCCCTAGACTAACCCTATGACCCCTATTTATAGTTTAGGCAACTTCCTTTTTGCACCCTTGCGAAACCGCCTCAAAATTCCGCAGTCTGTGTAAAATCCGCCAAACGAATTTGCGTAACCTCGACTAGTTGAGCAGGCTACTCGACCAATTGAGCACCTCAGACCAAAAAAACTGTAACTTGCTGGACTTTGAGTCGAGCGAACCCTCGACTGGTCAAGTAGGCCACTCGACCGGTCGAGTAACCCACTCGATTGGTCGAGCGGCCCTATCCAGATGTGGCTCCACATCTCAGCAATCTCTCACTTGGAGACACATCACCATAACCTTCATCTTTTACATCTGGAGTACACTACTTTCCCGTCTTTAAGCCTAAAGACCAATCAAAGTTGAACAGAGCTTCAACTTCTCCCGTGTGACCGCTTTGGTCAGCATATCCGTAGGATTCTCACTTGTAAGAATCATCTCTAGAGCAATCGATCCATCTTCCAGTAACAAACGTATGAACCGATATTTGATGTCAATATGCTTGGTCCTTGAATGGAAGACCGAATTCTTAGCCAAGTGTATTGCACTCTGACTATCATTGTACAGCTTGTACAGCTTGTAATCTGCTTGCTTCTTACCCAACTCTTCCATAAAACTTTGCATCCATACCATCTTCTTGCATGCTTTTTTATCTGCAACATATTTTGCTTCCGTTGTATTGATAGATACTATCTTTTGTAACTAAGAGACCCAACTGACTGCAGTACTACCTAGAGTGAAGACATATCCTGTAGTGCTTTTTCTGCTGTCGATATATCCTGCAAAATCTGAATCTATGTAACTTTGTAGCTTGATTTTCGATCCTCTATAACACAACCCTACATCCTTAGTGCCTACCAGGTATCTAAGGATCCACTTCACAGTTTCCCAATATTCCTTCCCAGGGTTGTTCATGAACCTACTAATAACTCTCACTGTTTGAGCAATATCTGGTATCGTGCTCACCATAATATATATGAAACTCCTAATAGCTGACGCGTATGAGACTTTAGTCATGTAGTCTCATTCCTCCTACGTCTTCGCACATTACTCCTTAGAAAGGTTGAAGTGATTGGCTAATGGAGTGCTAACCGGCTTAGCACCTCTCATATTGAATCTATCAAGTACCTTGGCTATGTACTCTGCATGTGACAAAACTAGTTTCTTGTTTTCCCTGTCACGCTTTATCCTCATGCCTAGGATTTGTTTTGCAGCTTCTAAATCCTTCATGGCAAATTCTCTAGACAGTTATCTTTTGAGATCTGAGATGTCCTTCATACTTGATTCGGCCACAAGCATATCATCAACGTATAGAAGAAAGATGATGTATGACGTATCAAACTTCTTCAAATAGCAACAGTGGTCTGTATGACATCTCTTATAACCGTTTCCCGACATGAAATTGTCTAAGTTCTTGTACCACTGCCTCGGGGCTAACTTCAGGCCATATAAGCTCTTCTTCAGTCTGCACACTTTGTTGTCCTTTCCTGGTGCCACGTATCCTGTCGGCCGATGCATATATATCTCTTCTTCAAGATCCCCATGAAGAAAGGCTCTCTTAACATTTAGCTGCTCTAGATGTAAGTCCTCTGTACCCACTATACTCAAGACCATACGAATCGTGGATATTTTCACCACATGTGAAAATATTTTAGTGAAGTCGATACCTGCCTTTTGTTGGAACCTTTTCACAACCAATCCGGCCTTGTATCGTTTCGAACTATCGTGCTCCTCCTTTAGTCTGTAAACCCACTTGTTATGAAGAACTTTCTTACCCTTAGGTAAAGTGACTAGCTCCCATGTATGATTAAACTCAAGAGAGTCCATCTCATCATCCATGGCCTGATCTCACTTAACTCGTATATCTGACTGTCATGCCTCTTCAAAACACTCTGGTTTACCATTATCTGTTAGCAGTAGATAATGTAAGGAGGGTGAGTATGGGACTGGGTCTCCTCTCCCGAGTAGACTTCCTCACAACCGGTGTCTGCGGCTCTGCCTTATAATGTTCCTGTGCATGATCGTCCTGTGGCATTATAACACCCGTGTCCGGTAACTCTTCCAACTCTACGAATTCTTTCTCTTTGGCCTTATTTTGGTGCACACTGTCCTTATACATTACTTTTTCATTGAAGACTACGACCTTGCTTCTGATGATCTTTCTGTTTTCTGTATCCCAAAAATGGTAGCCAAAATCATGCTGCCCATAGCCTATAAACGTACACCTCTTGGACTTCGCATCTAGCTTGTTTCTATGCTCTGCATCAATGTGAGCGTATGAAGTGCAACAAAAAACTTTGAGATGTGCAAGAGTCACTTCTTTCCTAATCCACATTTCTTCTGGTAGCCCACCATTTAATGGTGCTAAGAGACTTCTATTGATGAGATATGCGGTAGTATTCACAGCATCTGCCTAAAACGTCTTAGACAACCCTGCATGTAACGTCATGCTCCTGGCGAGCTCAAGGATGGTCCTATTAATACACTCGGCCACACCATTCTAATGTGGTGTCCTTGGAATCATTTTGTGATGTTTGATTCCATTTACTGCACAACACTCCTCAAACCTCTTATCACAATACTCTCCCCCATTATTTGATCTGAGACATTTTACTGTTTTTCCTATCTCGTTTTCTACCATTACTTTTTACTTCTTAAATACATTAAATACACCAGATTTGTGCTTTAAGAAATAAACCTACAGTTTTCTACTAGCATCATCAATAAAGGAAACAAAATAATGTGAACCACCAAGAGATGATACCTGTGCCAGTCCCCACACATCAGTATGTACAAGCTCCAACAGATGCGTCTTTGGAGCGCGTCCTGTTTTCTTGAAACTTACCCTCTTCTGCTTGCCATACGCACAACCCTCGCAGAATTTCAAGTCAATAGACTTTAGCCCTGGTAGCTTCCCTTTTGACAATAGCACTTTCATCCCCTTCTCACTCATATGTCCTAACCTCTGATGCCATAACTGCCCATTTACTCTAGTTGATGCGACTGCGAGTGAACTATACGATCCTGAAGTTACGTACAAAGTACCTTCCTTCTTGCCTCGAATATCACCAAGGCACCTTTTGTGATTTTTCAGGAATCATTGGTGAATTTCGTCACATATCCGGTATCGGCCAACTGTCTCACTGAAATCAAGTTCCGTTTCAAACTTGATACATGTCTGACATCCTTCAATTTTAAAGTCGTTCCGTCTTTCTGACTTATATGAACATTTTCCTTTCCAACAATACTGCACAGCTCATTATCACCCAGGTAGACTCTCCAGAAGTCACCTGACACATAATCACGCAGAACTTTCTTACACGAAGTGACATGAAATGAAGCACCCGAGTCTATGACCCAAGACTCATTCATCGCATCAAGAGACAAGCTCAGCGCTTCTGTGTTACTCTCCTCAGATAGATTCACTAAATCCTTCCTGCCTTGAGAGCTTCATTCTTGTTTCTTAAGCGCCCTGCAATCATGTTTCATGTATCCCTTCTTCCCGCAATGCCAACGCCTGTCTTCGTCCTTTGGTCCCCTAAACTTCTTCCTTGACTTAGAATGTCCGTGTTTATTGCCTCCTTTGTTCAGCGATCTTTTTATTCCTTCAACATTTAAAGCATTCCTTGAATATCCTGAAACTCCCGATGTTTTTCTTCTAGATTCTTCGCTAAGAATTAGACTGACCACTTCATCAAATTTTAATTTTGTCGACCATGAAGAATTGCTCACGGCAATCACCAAACCATCCCAACTGTCTAACAAACTGGACAAGATCAATAACGCCTTAACCTCATCTTAAAAAACAATGCCAACGGATTCCAACTGGCTCGTAACTGTATTGAATTCATTTAAATGTTCAGCCACGCTCCCACCATCTGACATCTTCATGTTGAATTGCCATTTCATAAGATGAACCTTGTTGGACGCTGAGGGTTTTTCATACATCATAGCTAGGGCTTCCATTAATTCTTTTGTGGTTTTCACCTTGGATATATTGAAGGCGACACTCTTAGATAAAGAGAGTCGGATCGTTCCTAAAACCTTCCGATTCAATAAAAACTATTCATCATCTATCATCTTCTTTAGTTTCTTATCTTTTCTTCCTAGAAGAATATAGAGTTCCTTTTGATTCAGATAATCCTCCATCTGCATCTTCTAGAAGGCAAAGTTTGAACCATCAAACTTCTCAATTCTAGTATTCCCTTCTTCCATCATCGTTTCCACTTGAACTAAACCAATAGCTCTGATACCAGTTGTTGTGCAGCACACCAACAAAGCTAGTGAACCAAGATCTAATCTCCGGTCTCACCCACAAATGATAAATAAGAAGAAAATAATCTGAAAATAGAATTAAAGCATTCCAAACAAACCACAAGACAGAATATACGTGGAAAAGCCCCAACAAGGGTAAAAACCACGAGCGCAAACTTCCATTATGAAGAAAAAACGAGATTACAAGCAATGTACTAACCGTAGAAGCCTTGCTTTAGAAAACCTTTTCCATACCCTAGATTAACCCTACAACCCCTATTTATAGTTTATACAACTTCCCTTTTGCACCCTTGCGAAACCGCCTCAAAATTTTGTAGTCCGTGTGAAATCCGCAAAACAAATTTGCGTAACCTTGACTGGTCAAGAAGGCTACTCGACCGGTCGAGCGGACCCTCGACTGGTCGAGCATGGGCCTCTACCGGTCGAGCACCTCGGACCCAAAAAACTGCAGCTCGTTGGACTTTGAGTCGAGCGAACCCTCGACGGGTCGAGTAGGCCACTCGACCGGTCGAGCAGCCCACTCGACTGGTTGAGCGGCCCTGTCCAGATGTGGCTTCACATCTCAACACAAACAAGCCTATTTCAATATAACAGGTAAAAAGAAAAAATAAGTTTATGCCATAGACTATAGTCGAAAAATGAGAAAGATCATTGAAGAGTAGTCGGAAAGCACAAAAGATCACCGAAAAGTAAGAAAGATTACCAAAGTGTACTGATAAAAGAAGAGTTAGCCGCAGAGTAGTAATTTTTATTTTTATTTTATAAGAAGATACAAGGAAGAAAGGCAATGGGCATTTTTATCCAATAACATTTCAAAAAGGTGTTAGAAGTCTAAAAAGCAAGTATTCAGGGAGGGATTTTATTTTGGGGCCCAATATACGTTGGGCCTGCTTTAACAAAAAATCTAAGAAAAATGCCAGTAGGAGCTTTTACAATATAGAGAAAGGGAAAAAGGAGTGGACATTTTTTTTTTTTTGGAGGTACACGAATTGCCTTGTTTTAGAAATATCTTCCAATCCCTCCCACCGCTCGTTAAAAAAATATATTTTGGATCTTTCGTTTGTGACAAACAGTGAAATCCTGTTTACTTGCATTGTAATTGGGCCACATCATTACTGGCTACTGCATTAAATGTGGGCAGTGATGATTTAACTCAAACACAATCGAGGCAAACATGATTTTCCTGTTTGTCACAAACGGAGGATTTGGACTCAAAAAAGTATTGTGTGCATCTCGAAAGTTGAAAGCGAGCCCACCTCCTTGGTTGGGCCATGTCATTCTTGCATCCTTTGTTATCAGGACGTGGATCGGGTACTACCCCAGCCAGTTCTTAGCTAGGAACAGACATGAGATTTGAGGAGCTACTGTGATGTATGGATTTTATCCACTCTCCATCCATTTTTACATATCATTTTAGGGTACAAGCCCAAAAATGAGGCTAATCCATGGCTTACACTACAAGAAAGTAGGCCTTTAGCCTCAATTTTTTAGCCTCGGTTGAAAAAATGGAGGCTAAATGTGTTTTTTAGCCTCAATTGGTAAGGAACTAAGGCTAAAAGTTCATTTTTTGCCTCAGTTGCTTTGGAACTGAGGCTAAAAGTCTACTTTTTAGCCTCAGTTGCATAGTAATCGAGGCAAAAAGTCTACTTTTTAGCCTCAAATGCATAGGAACCGAGGCGAAAGGTCTACTTTTTAGCCTCAGTTGCATAGGAACCGAGGCGAAAGGTCTACTTTTTAGCCTCAGTTGCATAGGAACCGAGGCGAAAGGTCTACTTTTTAGCCTCAGTTGCATAGGAACCGAGGCGAAAGGTCTACTTTTTAGCCTCAGTTGCATAGGAACCGAGGCGAAAAGTATAATTTGTAGCCTCAGTTGCATAGGAACCGAGGTGAAAAATCTGCTTTTTAGCCTCAGTTGTATAAGAACCGAGGCGAAAAGTCTACTTTTTAGCCACAGTTGCATGGGAACCGAGGTGAAAGGTCTACTTTTTCGCCTCAATTGCATAGGAACCGAGGCGAAAGGTCTACTTTTTAACCTCAGTTGCATAGGAACCGAGGCGAAAGGTCTAATTTTTAGCCTCAGTTGCATAGGAACCAAGGCCAAAAGTCTACATTTTAACCTCAGTTGCATAGGAACCGAGGCGAAAAATCTACTTTTTAGCCTCAGTTGCATAGGAACCGAGGTGAAAAGTCTACCTTTTAGCCTCAGTTGCATAGGAACCGAGGCGAAAAGTCTACATTTTAGCCTCATTTGCATAGGAACCGAGGCGAAAAGTCTACTTTTTAGCCTCAGTTACATGGGAACCGAGGCCAAAAGTCTACTTTATATCCTAGAACCAATGCCAAAAGTCTACATTTAAGAATATTAAAAAAAATTGAGAATATTGAAAGAATTAATAATTTTTAAAATTTTTGACAATTGTGAAAAAATTGAGAATTTTGGAAAAAAATGGAGACAATTGGGAAAAAATTGAGAATTTTGAAAAAAAAAATATTGAGAGTTTTGAAAAAGATTTGAATTTTGAATTTTTTAAGAATTAAGAATTTTTTAAAATTTTGAGAACTTTTAAAAAATTAAGAAATTTTTTTTAAAAAAATTAAGAATAAAAAAATGATAATTATGAAAAAGTATGATTTTTTTAAATTGAGAATTTAAAAAAAATTAAGAATTTAAAAAAAAAATAAGAATTTTGAATTTGAGAATCTTGAAAAAAAAAATTGAAAATCTCTTTAAAATTGAGAAATTTCAAATAATTGAAAATTCTGAAAAAAAAAAAAATGATAAAATTGGACTTTTTAGCCCCGGTTGCATAGGAACCGAGGCCAAATTTCTGCCTTTTAGCCTCGGTTGCCTAAGGAACTGAGGCTAAAATTCTATTTCTGAAATATAAATTCGACAGGCACGCATGGATGGACGGTGTAGATTTCCCACAATCATGGTGATGGGCCCCACCCAGCATCCTTACGTAGGAACCCAATCCGCGCCCCTTAAACAGTCCTCTCACACCATTCCTTTCCAACCGAAACCCAACCCTACCCTAGCTCCTCTCTCTCTCTCTCTCTCTCTCTCTCTCTCTCTCTTCTCCGAGATTTCCGTCTCCAAAGAAGGAGAAAAGCTCCTCCTCCATCTTCGGTTCTTGTCTTCATCGGATCTCTCTCCATCTCTCTCTCCGATCATTAGATCCTTGAAATACAGTGAGCTTTTTTCCAAATATTCTCCACTTAGGGTTTATTTTTTCAAATTTTTTTCTCAATTTTTGGTGCTTAATCTATTTTAATCTGAATCCAGCTTATATCTCTTGATTCTGAGAGATTTCGTTGGATTTTGATCCGGTTCTTGCGGATAGATCTGTTTTCCTTTCGGATCCCATTGTTTGGAGCTTTACTTTTTTATTTTTGTTTTTGAAATGACTGTGTTTTTTTTATATTTGATTCTAGGTCATGATTTGGATTCTTTGTTTTAGAGTCTGAAATGTGTGGAATTTTTTATCTGGTGGTGGCCTTTGTGTGTTTTTTTTTTAGTGTTTCTAGTGTTAGATCTGGAATTCGGTCTGTTTGAGATTGTGGTTGTCTGATTCTTTTGGTTGTATTTGCTAAAATTGCGTGGTTTCGATCGGATCTGGTAATGATTTCTCTGTTCCTGGCCCTTTTGTTTTGGAAATGGTGTGATTTGGTGAAGAAAGCAGTATTTGTGGCGTAGTATGTCCGGTTCTTGTAAAATTTTCTTAAAATTATCTAATAAAGGTTTAATTTTTGGCAATGAATGAGATCTCTAAACATTTCTTTCACTCCTGTGAAGAACTATGGATGGACAAACTAATACAGAACTTTACAGGGGATACAGAGTGTCCGGATACATGTTTTATTCTGTGAGGTAACAAAAGCCATTGAATTTTTCAGATGTGTTCATGTCTTGTATCCATGGTATTAAAAATGGCTGAGTTACAGCCATAATGGCCATTAGTAGCAGTAAGGGTTGTGACCGTTACGCAATGTGGTGCTGTAATCCCCAACTTGAAAAAAAAGAAAAAAAAGAAAAAGAAAGAACAGCCCATAATGGTCCTGTAATGGGCGTAACAGCTGTTATGGTCCTGTAACAGGCCAACACGAAGCCATAACGTGCCCCTTACATACCAATTCGAGCCCATAATGGGCCGATACATTTTTCCTTTAAGAGAATTTCAACTGTTACAGGGCTGTAACGAATATTACAACTTGTATCGTGATGGCTATAAGGTTGGCCATTACGGTCACTGTTACTGTTATTGAATTCCTTGATTGTATCAGACCCTAAGGACACTTGATAGTTAGGAAGCCCCTCCACTTTGTTAAATCAAACAAAACTTCAATAAAAGAAATAAGATGAGCCTAATGAGGAATGGTAACTCATTAGTACGGATTTCAGTTAGTACGGAAACTCGATTGTACCATACCTTTTCATCTCTCTTCGTTCTCCACCATTTCATATCTTAGTTCTTTATTCTCGTCATTCTCTACCATTTCATACCATAGTTGTTTATTCTCTTCATTCTCTGTTATTGATTATGTATCTAAAAACATTGTAATTAATTGTAGTCGATCCGGAATTTAGCTTCATCTGTTAGCTTTACTAGAATATGTTGTTAAGATATGCCTTTTTATATACTGTTGCCAAGAGACTGTTTGACTGGAAAATTTCAGCTGCAAACTGTCACTCTTTAAGAATCTGGAGCAAACTTACGGGAATTAGGCATTTTTTACTGATGGATTTTATAAGGGTGATTGGATATTATTAGTGCTTTACATACTCACCTGATTTTGCACAATGCTGCATATGGAGGTGCTTTTTGGCCAGGGTGCATGTGGTGCTAGCTAATCTCTAGCCATCCAAAAACTACATTGCGGTCCACTAGATGGACTGGGAAATTGCTAGGTTTGGCCGAGTATGGACTGAGGGGTCTCTCTTGCAGGTATGTTGTGGTTTCTTTAAAGCTTCTCTATGTTTTCACAATGCAAAATTCTGCTTATGATTGTATGAGATGGGAGCTTGTTCTATAGATTTATAATAGATGCTGTATTATCTTTCAAAAGAATGTGGTCCCGACCCAATTGAGGAAGTTATGCCCAAAGTGTAGTTAGCATAGTGTCCCAGTGGGAATCAGAAGTTTAACTGGCAATGGTATCATCTCTCCTTGATAGGGGCAATAGTAATGGATAGATGATTGAAAGGAGAAATAAAGTCAACCATATAGGGTACATTCAATTTATTTGGGTGCATTTTCAGTTAAACTGATACCTTTTTTTTAAAATTATTTTTCCTTTTCTTCAGATACTGAATCTGCTAAGGCATCTAGAAGACAGCTGAAAGAGACAATCTACTCAGTGCTGTTTGATATGAATGTTCTTGCTATTTGTGCCATCAATCCGGTAGGAGCAGTATCTGAAGAATTGTGCAGAGTGTATAAGCACTTTATTTGTCTGTGTGTCTGTAAGATCAGGTTGCTTGTTTTGAAAACCAGATACTTCCATTTTCTGTTTTTTTAAGACTGAGAATTTATTCCTCATTGTGGCAGGCATACACAAACAAGCTGTAGAACAAGTTTTCACGTTTGGAAGAAGAGAATGAAAGGCTCAAGATGTAGAAGGTCGGCATTTCATCTCTCCTTGGGAATTTTTTTTTTTTTTCTAAATGGGATTGCAGGACCATGCAGGGTTGGTTGTATCTAAGTTTTGGTCGGATATTGCCTGAGAATTAGATCGTGTTTGTTTTCCTTTCGGTTACATATTAAGGCATCTTATGTTAAAAAAGCTAGGATTCAGTGGCCTTATTGTTGTTTTTTGTTTGTTTTTCATTAGTTTCTCATAGCAAGTTGTGATTTTGGTTCGTTTCCTTTTGCTCTTGAAATGCTAGGAATTTACTTAGCATTTAGAAACTGCGGGCTGCTGCTTGTTTATTTTTCTTTGTTAGATAGACTTGGATAGACTTGGTAGAAGAGAAGTATCTTGTCCCAGCTTCTTAGGGTCTGCTTTAAGGATCTTTTTTTTCTTGGTTGCAAAAATTCCTATCTAGGACCCTATCTTGTGCCATCTTGTCCATTATCACCACCTCTATCATGGTCCTGTTAGAGTATCTTAGGTAAATTAATGGAATCTTGTGAATATGAATGAATTGAATGAATCATATTTATCATCTACATTATGACTGTTGAGTTTTTTTTTATTTCTTCAAGTTTTGGATGCTTCCTGGTACATGCCTGACGAGCAGCAAAATCCACTTCAAGAATATCAGGTGATGACTTTTGGTTGCTTTTTCTTTCTAAACTTTTTCATACTTGGGTGTGTTTTTCTTACTGGTTTTCTTTTATAAGGCCAATTTTTGTTTCCTCTGTTGCTTATGATTTGCAATACCTGCCAGCAAGCAATTGAGTAGGGGTTGTATTGTGGTGCTTGTAAGCCTTGTAGCACCATATAGTTTGATACAATGACAATTTATTAATGTGATTGAAGTTCCAATTGAAGGCAATTCATTAAGAAAAAAGGAAATGAAAAAAGAAGGAAAAGAGAAGAAAAGTTCCAACTGCAAGCTTGCCAAGTTTTTTTTTTTTTTTTTGATAATGTCGGTATAATGATATTTGATTAGCAAGTATATTTTACAATATTTACTGGACATGTCTATAGTAACCACCATATATTATCCTGCTGCATATTGAAGCATGTGTTACAGATAGCTAGCTATGTTTACACATAGCTATGTTTACACATAAAAAACTGAGCCGTCTACTTTTGTATTTGAGCATGCGGTGTACGTGTTAGCAATCAATCAAATTCCATCTGCAAGCAGTTTTTTTATTTTTTTATTTACTGTGACACTTTCCCAACTATAGAGGTGACTTGTGAAGCTGATTGTCCTTTTATTTTCTTGTTTATCATGGGCCTTGATTGTTTATAAAGGTTCAAGTCTTCAACAAATAGAGGGCCTGGTTCTGCAACACTCTACGGCTCCAAGCAGTATAATCTCAATGCTGTGCGACTTACCGAATCAGCTATGCTTCTCAGCCCATTGCAGGGAAACTTCCTAGGGAGGAATTTGGGCTCATTGCAAGAAAAGAAAAGGGCCTACATCACACATAGTGGACACGTGATCGTGGCCAGTGAGGTTGGTGTTGTAGACATCTGCCAGAAGATGTGGCTAGGAAAGGAAGACATGATCGGTCCATAAGGGGACCTTACTGAAACAGTTCACGTGGAAGGCTAGGAAAGGAAGACATTTATAGTTTAAATAGACCATTAATTGTTTTGTTGATATTGTGCTAATTGTTGTCTTGATGAATGTTAAATGGGTGAAATATGCACAGGCTCAATCATTTGTTGTCATTTGTTGATTATGATATTGTTAGCTTTGGTTGATAGAGAAATGAGGTCAAAAACCGAATTTAACCTCAGTTGATGCCAAAAGAGGCTAAATCCATCTTTAGTCTCGGTTTTGCCTCAATTACCTAAACCGAGATTACAGCTCTCATGGCTAAAGGCTTTAGCCTCGGTTGTTGAGAACCGAGGTTAAAAATAGTTTTAGCTTCGGTTAGAGGCAATTGAGGCTAAATTTGGATTTAGTCTCAGTTGGAAACAATGGAGGCTAAAATTTTGCTTTAGCCTCATTTCGAGAAAATTGAGGCTATAAAAGTCATTTTAGCCTCGGTTGCTAAAACTGAGGCTAAAGCCTTTAGCCACGGGGGTTTCAACCTCGGTTTGGATAACTGAGGCAAAACTGAGGCGAAAGGTTTTAGCCTCAATTTTTTACCTTTTTAGCCTCGGTTTTGAACTGAGGCTAAAGCCCCCTTTTCTTGTAGTGTTAAGACATTAACACTAACCAGCTATGAAAATGACACCCACCATTGAAAACCTCCTACGGTCCATTGTGATGGTTGGTCACATAGACATGGATGAAGGGGAAACATAAATATCATCTGGATCCAAAGCTTTTGTGGTCCCTAAGGGCCCATTTGACCGGGCGGATTGGAAGGGATTGGAAGTTAAATCCCGGGATTGGTGGGGCGTGCCAAACAGACTGGGTGACCTGATCCTGAGATATAGCAATCGGATAGATTTTAAGACAAACAACACCATCATTACCTTTAAATCCCATCCAATCCACCCTACTCCGTTCAAATTTGCCAACGTGTTTAGTTCGAGGGATTGGAAGGGATGGGAAGGTTTAATCCCAGGATTGGCCAGGCATGCCAAACAGACTTGATATAGCAATCCCGGGATATAGCAATCCCATGGATCTCAAGAAAATCCACTGACTACACCATCATTAACTTGAAATCCATGCCATCCACCCTAATACCATTCAATCCTTTCCAATCCACCCGGCCAAATGGGCCCTAAAAGAATTTTAAAGGTGCTCATGGCCTGTTTGGGAGTATAAATTTGGAACCCTCTAGATTCAGAACCCCAAACCTCCTATATTTGAAATCCTTCAATTGTGTTTGCCACTCTGGATTCAAAATCCCCCTAGATGCTTAGTATATTTATTGGGGTTTGAATTTAATTATTAAATTAAATTAAATATTTTTAACTATTGTACGCATGTAATGTTTGACACAATGGTTGTAATAAGCCCGTTGAAATACATACTTTGCCCGAAGATGATGAAATTCTAAGTCTCGGATGGGCCACAAGCATAAAATCACATTTGAGTGTCTAACCAATGATTTTTAACTATTGATTTACATAGACAATGTTTGGACGGCACAGATAATCGTATTAAAGTAATTATAGTGATGCAATTGATAATCTAATTGTTTTGGGATATCATCACTAGGCCATGTGCCCAATAGATTAATAGTCCAGTGACAGACAAGTTACACATACAACTCTTTAGATGTAACCCAAGCTTTCACCTTGGATTTCAAGCTCTCTCTTGGAGGGGATTTGAAACACCCAGTCACTTTATGGTGCCAAACATACAAGGGGATTTGAAATCCCCTCATATCCCCTCAAAACCCCCTAAATTCATGGTGCCAAACGGCTCCTTAATTCCCATGGTGTGGTCCATTTGAGCCTTGGAACTACCTCAATTTTGGGCTTGTATCTTAAAATGATATAAAAAAATAGATTGACGGTGTGGATAAAATCCATACATCACGGTGGCCTCTTAAAGCCCCTATCCATTCCTAGCTAAGGACGAGCACAGAAGTATCCAATCCTCGCAATTTGCGTCCTAATTGTAAGATAGATTGCCAAAGAGCCCCCTTAACCTTTGTGGGCCCAATGAAAAAGCACGAAAATGCACTTGCTATATGTCATTTCATATAGATTTTTTTTTTTTCGTCTCACATTTAGAACACGTGAGCTTTTCATTAGGCAACGTCAGAATTAGAGTCTACCCGTTTTCAAGGGTTGCAGCCAATTTGCATCTTTGTTAAACTACTAAAAAATAGTACTCTAATACGTGGGATCCAAGGCCTACTATGCTGCATGTGTGACATCCACTCCATCCATGGGGTGAGACGTGTTTTAGGCCATTGGAACAAAAATCCAATCCAACAATGACCAAAGTGAATTACACCAAAGGGAACAACAGAAAATGACACTAATCATTTAAATTTTGTGTAATTTAGTGTCTTTTTCATTTAAATTTTGTGCCCGTATTATGAAATTGCCTCTTGGAGGTCTGACAAATATAACAACGTTAGACTACCTTTCCCACATCACGTACCAATTGTGGTCAGTAATACTGTTCTTCCACAAGAGCTCGCGTCTTGTCTCACCTAAGGTGTCCACTGAGGCCACCTCAATGTAGCTTTTGGATTATCTGTTCCCTTAGCGAATTGTTCAGGATGCATAGTCGATTTTCCTTGAAAAGGAACCCGTCTTGCATATGTAAATTGCCGGGGTGACCTTCTTGGCATCTAACCCATGCGTCCTTGAAGTCGTCGTCATCGGCATATATATCTTTGAGGTGCTCGAACTCGACAACCTTATTGCTCATAGTGACTAACAAAGTTGCACGGCGACTCAGTGCATCAGCTACTTTGTTCTGTTGCCCTGACTTGTGTTTTAGTACGAACGTGAATTCCTGCAAAAACGAGATCCATCTAGCATGCACACGGTTAATGTTAGCTTGACTATTAATGAATTTAAGAGCTTGTTGGTCCGTGTAAAGTATAAATTCCATTTGAATCAAATAATGTCACCAGTGTCGCAGTGATTGGACCACCGCGTATAACTCGATCTCATATGTAGACCAATTCTTGCGTGCATCGCTAAGTTTCTCACTGTATAAGTCTACCGACCTACCTTCTTGAGACAAAACTCCCCCAATTCTGACATATGAGGCATCACATTCGACTTCAAATAGTTTGTCGAAGTTGGGAAGTATAAGAACTAGGGTTGTGGATAATCTGCGCTTGATTTCGGCAAAGCTCCTATCGGCTTCATCAGTCCACTGAAACTCCTCTTTCTTCATGCAATCTGTGATCGGTGACACAATGGTACTGAAATTTTTCACGAACTGACGATAGAATGTCGCCAGTCCATGAAAACTTCGCGCTTCGTGAATATTTGTGGAAACCGGCCATTCTCTGATTGCCTTCACCTTTTCCTCATCCACCCGAATGCCCGTGGATGTTACGACAAAACCTAAAAACAATAAGCTATCAGTCATAAAGCTGCACTTTTTAAAATTGAAATGCAATTTATTTTTAGTGAGCACTTGAAGGACCTTCTTGAGGTGTTCTATATGGGTGGTTTCGTCTTAACTGTATATCAAAATATCATTGAAATAAACCACAACGAATCGCTCAATGAAAGGTTTCAAAACTTGGTTCATCAATCTCATAAATGTGCTAGGTGCATTCGAAAGACCGAAGGGCATGACCATCCATTCGTATGATCCTTCCTTGGTCTTAAAGGCCGTTTTCCACTCATCACCTGACTGTATTCGAATCTGATGGTAGCCGCTCCTTAGGTCCAATTTAGAGAATAGTTTTGCACCCTCTAACATGTCCAGCATTTCGTCCAACCGTGGTATAGGAAACCTGTATTTTATGGTGATTTTGTTGATGGCTCGGCTGTCAACACACATGCGTTAACTCTCATCTTTCTTTGGAGTTAATAGAGCTGGTACAGTACATGAACTCATGCTTTCTCGAATAATACCCTTATGGATCAACTCCTCTACTTGTCCCTGCAGAATCTCACACTCATTCGGACTCATTCGATAATTGAGGATGATTAGGTAAACTGGACCCAGGGACAAAGTCGATATGGTGTTGGATATTCCGCATGGGGGGTAACCCATCGAGAAGGTCATCGGGCCAAATTTCTTTGAATTCATTTAGCAGGGGCCTTAGTCTTTCAGGGATGATGGTAGGCTCGAGTTCTTCCCCTTTTATAATTAATGCATAAGTCTGTCCCATTTCTTTGGATTCTTTTATGAAATCCAGTATGGTTAAGAGAAAACGACCCTCCACTTTAGAAGTTTCAGGTGGTCCCTCTGAATCTATAGGGGCCAATATGGTCTTCCGGCCGTCCTTGATGAAGATATATATATTATCTCGCCCTTTATGAGTAGCGTCATGGTCAGATTGTCAGGGCTGACCGAGTAGTATGAGACATGCTTCCATGTCAACCACATCGCATACTACTTCATCCTTATAATGTTTGCCAATTGAAAAGGATATGGTGCACCATTCAGTTACTTTTGTTTCGTTGACCTTTTTGATCCAAACGATTGTATATGGAGAGGGATGACGCTCCGTTTTCAATTATAATTTTTCCACAATGACCTTGGAGACGATATTCTCGCTGCTCCCACTGTCAATGATCACGTCACAAGCCATTCGATTCACCGTACAACTAGTGCGAAAGATGTTATGCCGCTGTGGATGCACTTCTTTTCTTGGCGCATATAATAGTTGCCTCACGACGAGCGACTTGCTGTGATCTTGTTGAACGCAACCTAAATCATCTGCCTCGTCCTCGGTGGTATGCTCCTGTTCTTCAATATCTGGATCTTCATAAGCGTTATCAGTAGTACCATCATTGATGGTGAGGTTTGCCACTTTTTGCTGAGGACAAGTATTTGATAGGTGGCCTGGTTGGCCACAACGATAGCAGTTGTCAGGCCTTGATCGAGCAGAGGGGTTCGGGATTCTACTTTGACCAGCAGCAGTCGATATGCCCCTTTGGGGTCTAGCTTGCCCACTTCCCTGATCTCGGTTCTCAGACGTAAGAGGTTGAGTGCGTGCTCCTACGGGCTCCTTCCCCTTGGGCTATTTAGTTCCCTGGGGCGGACCTGCCACAGGGATCCTTGCAGTAGGATAGGTCCGTGTGTTAAGACGTTCAAGTTGCACTTCTACCCAAGTAGCTAACTTGATCGCATCATTCATCATCCAGATAGACTACATCTGGACTCAATCCTGGATAGCCATACACAATCCATCATTAAATCAGGCGACTTGCTGCATTCAGTCTCAACCAAATCGTTACGCGCCGCCAGGCGGTAAAATTCTTCTGCATATTCTCTCACTGACCGACTATCCTGTCGACAATTTTAGTATTGTTGGAATAATACCTGATCGTAATTGCTAGGGAGGAATCAGGCACGTAATAGCTGCCAGGTGCGGATTGGTGCTTTCATCTGCCTGGTTCGCTCGAGTTGCAGTCGTTCCCACCAAGCTGAAGCTCCTCCTTTCAACTTGTAGGCCACAAGCCTGACCTTCTTTGCTTCAGGGATATCCATATAATCGAAAAATTGCTCAACTTCAGAAAGCTAATCGAGGAAATCTTCAATGTGCAGTTGGCCATTGAAGCTAGCTTGGCATATATGGAGTCATTTACAACATTAATTACCAATATCTAAACTGAGTGGATGTCCAATCAGTTGGATTGGTGAATCCAACCGATTGGACATCCACTCAGTTTAGATATTGGTAATTAATTTTGTACCAATCCAACCAATTAGACATCCACTTAGTTTAGATATTGGTAATTAATTTTGTAAATGACCATAAATACACAGGTAGAGGAGTTATTTCAAGTAAAAGGATTAATGGCTTTGGTGTACGCCACTGTGTTGTTTTTGTGAAATATTACCAGAAGATTAGGTATATCACCCCCATGATAGAAATAGAGCCTAAAAAACACACCACATGATAGAAATCGAGCCTAAGAAAACATTCCAATTCATGATTTAGGTGGATCAGATGATAAGTAGAAATGAAATAAGGCCATGGAGCGGGAGGTTAACATGAGCCGTCAATGGGAGGAAGAGTGGGTGAGGGTTTCTGTCCGTAAATCTCATTCGTCTAAAACCTTTTTCTCACTGTTCGCGGCAAACCTCACTTTTGACACCACGGAAGAAGATCTTTTGCAGATTTTCGGTCGATTTGGGAAAATCCGGGATGTATTCATTCCCTGGAATCGCCAGCTCAATCGGTCGTGTGGTTTCGCATTCATCCACTTCTGCTACGAACAGGATGCATACAATGCCATCCAGTGTCTTCACGAGAGAAGGATTGACAGGAGGATTGCCCATATCACTTGGGCAAAGGACCATTCTGCCTCTCGGTTTGAAATGCCTTCGTTCTCCCATTCTGGAACCCAGGAGGATCTGCATCCGATATCCCATCCTGAGAGAAAACAGGACTTGGGCCAAACGTTCAGGGAGATGGTGGCTAGGGTAAAATCGGGTTCAACCAATCGGTTAGAAGTGAGTCCGGGGGTCACTACCACCACGGATCCGAGAGTAGTTGAGAACCGGCTTCGTAGGTTGCAGCACGCCTTGGTGCGGATAGTGGTGGACCTAGATGTCCGCATTGATCGAGTATTGGCTCCTCTGAAGAACCTAGATCTGAAGTTAGCTGATGTGGAGACGGTGAGGATTTCCCCTTTAAAATTCTATATTCAAATCCGGTGCAGAGATGAAAGTCTTCAGCAAGAATGTTGCGTTACATAAGGAAATGGATCTCCAATCCTTAGAATCGTGGTCTCCTGAGGAGGTTATAATTGGGAGCGATGTGGTCTAGGTCAGACTGTTCGGGATTCCAGCCCATCCGTGGTTTGAGACCGTCATTATTGATCTAGCAAGCTTCTTCGGGAAGATCATTCAAATCGACGCCAACTCGCGATTCGGCTACTTCCAGGCGTTTACGCGGATTAAAATCATCCCCAATCTGGGTGTGAGCTTCAACTAGGTATTGCGGTTAAAAGTTTTGGGAAAGGAATACCCCAAATTTGCAGAGATGGAACCTCTGTTCAAGTTCGGATCCCCTCCTTCCAGCAAACTGGCAACAAATGAGAGCACCAAGGACTGGGTCATCCGAAGATTTCATGGTTGTTTAGGGCCCCTAGCTGATGTTTGTGGAAATGCTTCTGTCAATATGGTTGAAACTACCAATGGTTTGTTGGGCCATTCGTCTGGCGTTGGAACAACTGGAAGTATGGGGATGGAAGCATTACCTATCCTTGATGCTGGGAGATGCGTGAATATAGCTGGAGCCATAGGAAGTACAGAAGCATGTACTAAGGGATATTCGGGTATAAGAGTGAATGTTGGTGCTGGGAGTGCAACTTCAGCAGGTGTTTGTGAAAATGCCTTTATTACTATACCTTCAATAGCAAGTGATAATGTTCAATCAGGTGGAATTGCTGTCAAGGAGGTTGGGGTCAAGTCTCCTTTGGGAATAAGGGGGGACGGTGTGGACTCTTAACATCTTATGATCGGTCCACCTGTCGAAAACCCCCTGCTAGACACATCGGACGCCACTCTACAAAGA